>NW_027206862.1:125000-190000 GCF_032191515.1 Phaenicophaeus curvirostris | reverse complement strand
CCTGGGACCCACTTAGGGCCTTCTAAGACCCTTCTAGGACCACCAGGAGCCCTCTATAGCCCTCTGGGACACCTTTTTGCACATTCTAGGACACTTCTAGTGCCCCCAGAGACCCTCTAGAGCTCCCTGGGAGTCTTTAGGGCCTACTAGGACCCTTCTAGGATCACCAGGAACCCTCTAGAGCCCTCTGGGACCCACTTAGGGCCTTCTAGGACCCTTCTAGGACCACGAGGAACCCTCTAGAGCCCTCTGGGACCCCCTTAGTGCATTCTAGGACCCTTCTAGGGCCCCCAGGGACCCTCTAGAGCCCCCTGGGACCCCCTTAGGGCTTTCTAAGACCCTTCTAGGACCACCAGGAGCCCTCTATAGCCCTCTGGGACCCTCTTTGCGCCTTCTAGGACCCTTCTAGTGCCCCCAGGGACCCTCTAGAGCTCCCTGGGACTCTTTAGGGCCTACTAGGACCCTTCTAGGACCACGAGGAACCCTCTAGAGCCACCTGGGACCCCCTTAGGGCATTCTAGGACCCTTCTAGGGCCCCCAGGGACCCTCTAGAGCCCCCTGGGACCCCCTTAGGGCTTTCTAAGACCCTTCTAGGACCACCAGGAGCCCTCTATAGCCCTCTGGGACCCTCTTTGCGACTTCTAGGACCCTTCTAGTGCCCCCAGGGACACTCTAGAGCCCCCTGGGACTCCTTAGGGCCTACTAGGATTCTTCTAGGACCACGAGAAACCCTCTAGAGCCCCTGGGACCTTCTTAGGTCCTTCGAGGACCGTTCTAGGGTCACCAGGAACCCTCTAGAGCCCTCTGGGACCCACTTAGGGCCTTCTAGGACCCTTCTAGGACCACGAGGAACTCTCTAGAGCCCCCTGGGACTTGCTTAAGGCCTTCTAAGACTCTTCTAGGACCACGAGAAACCATCTAGAGCCCCCTGGGACCCACTTAGGGCATTCTAGGTTCATTTTAAGACCCTGGGGAACCCTCTAGAGCCTCGTGGTACCACTTAGAGCCTTGTAGGACTCTTCTAGGACCAGAAGGAACCCTCTAGAGCCCCCTGGGACCCCCTTAGGACCTTCTAGGACAATTCTAGCGCCCCCAGGGACCCTCTAGAGCCCCCTGGGACCCCCTTAGGGCCTTCTAGGACCCTTCTAGGACACAGGGAACCCTCAAGAGCCCCCTGGGACCCCCTTAGGGCTTTCTACGGCCATGGTAAGACCCTGGGGAACCCTCCAGAGCACCCTGGGTCTTCTTTAGTGCCTTCTAGTACCCTTCTAAGGCCCCCAGGGACCTTCTAGAGCCCCCTGGTTACCCTTTGAGCCTTCTAGAACCCTTCTAGGAGCCCCAGGAAACCTCTAGAGCCCGCTGGGACCCACTTAGGGCCTTCTAGGACCCTTCTAGGACCACAAGGAACCCTCTAGAGCCCCCTGGGACCCCTTTAGGGCCTTCTAGGACAATTCTAGGGCCGCCAGGGTCCATCTAGAGCCCCCTGGGACCCCTTTAGGGCCTTCTAGGACCACCAGGAGCCCTCTAGAGCCCGCTGGGACCCCCTTAGGGCCTTCTAGGACCCTTCTAGGACCACAAGGAACCCTCTAGAGCCCCCTGGGACCCCTTTAGGGCCTTCTAGGACAATTCTAGGGCCGCCAGGGTCCGTCTAGAGCCCCCTGGGACCCCTTTAGGGCCTTCTAGGACCCTTCTAGGACCACCAGGAGCCCTCTAGAGCCCCCTAGGACCCACTTAGGGCCTTCTAGGACTCTTCTAGTACCCCCAGGGACCCTCTAGAGCCCCCTGGGACCCTTTTAGGGCCTTCTAGGACCCTCCTAGGACCCACGGGTACCCTCTAGAGCCCTCTGGGACCCTTCTAGGCCTTTCTTGGACCCTTTTAGAATCACCAGGAACCCTCTAGAGCCCCCGGGACCCTTCTAGGGCCTTCTAGGACCCTTCTAGGACCACGAGAAACCATCTATAGCTCTCTGGGAGCCCTTTAGGGCGTTCTAGGACTCTTCTAGGGTCCCCAGAGACCGTCTAGAGCCCCCTGGGATGCCTTAGAGCCTTCGAGGACCCTTCTAGGACCACGAGGAACCCTCTAGAGCCCCCTGGGACCCCCTTAGGGCATTCTAGGACCCTTCTAGGGCCCCCAGGGACCCTCTAGAGCCCCCTGGGACCCACTTAGGGCATTCTAAGACCCTTCTAGGACCACCAGGAGCCCTCTAGAGCCCTCTGGGACACCTTTTTGCACATTCTAGGACACTTCTAGTGCCCCCAGAGACCCTCTAGAGCTCCCTGGGAGTCTGTAGGGCCTACTAGGACCCTTCTAGGATCACCAGGAACCCTCTAGAGCCCTCTGGGACCCACTTAGGGCCTTCTAGGACCCTTCTAGGACCACGAGGAACCCACTAGAGCCCCCTGGGATCCCCTTAGGGCATTCTAGGACCCTTCTAGGGCCCCCAGGGACCCTCTAGAGCCCCCTGGGACCCCCTTAGGGCTTTCTAAGTCCCTTCTAGTACCACCAGGAGCCCTCTATAGCCCTCTGGGACCCTCTTTGCGCCTTCTAGGACCCTTCTAGTGCCCCCAGGGACACTCTAGAGCCCCCTGGGACTCTTTAGGGCCTACTAGGACCCTTCTAGGACCACGAGGAACCCTCTAGAGCCCCCTGGGACCCCCTTAGGGCATTCTAGGACCCTTCTAGGGCCCCCAGGGACCCTCTAGAGCCCCCTGGGACCCCCTTAGGGCTTACTAAGACCCTTCTAGGACCACCAGGAGCCCTCTATAGCCCTCTGGGACCCTCTTTGCGACTTCTAGGACCCTTCTAGTGCCACCAGGGACACTCTAGAGCCCCCTGGGACTCCTTAGGGCCTACTAGGACCCTTCTAGGACCACGAGAAATCCTCTAGAGCCCCCTGGGACCTCCTTAGGTCCTTCTAGGACCGTTCTAGGGTCACCAGGAACCCTCTAGAGCCCTCTGGAACCCACTTAGGGCCTTCTAGGACAATTCTAGGGCCGCCAGGGACGCTCTAGAGCCCTCTGGGACCCACTTAGGGCCTTCTAGGACCCTTCTAGGACCACGAGGAACTCTCTAGAGTCCCCTGAGACTTGCTTAAGGCCTTCTAGGACTCTTCTAGGACCACGAGAAACCATCTAGAGCCCCCTGGGACCCACTTAGGGCATTCTAGGTTCATTTTAAGACCCTGGGGAACCCTCTAGAGCCTCGTGGTACCACTTAGAGCCTTGTAGGACTCTTCTAGGACCAGAAGGAACCCTCTAGAGCCCCCTGGGACCCCCTTAGGGCCTTCTAGGACAATTCTAGCGCCCCCAGGGACCCTCTAGAACCCCCTGGGACACACTTAGGGCCTTCTAGGACCCTTCTAGGACACAGGGAACCCTCAAGAGCCCCCTGGGACCCCCTTAGGGCTTTCTAGGGCCATGGTAAGACCCTGGGGAACCCTCCAGAGCACCCTGGGTCCTCTTTAGTGCCTTCTAGTACCCTTCTAGGGCCCCCAGGGACCTTCTAGAGCCCCCTGGTTACGCTTTGAGCCTTCTAGAACCCTTCTAGGAGCCCCAGGAACCCTCTAGAGCCCGCTGGGACCCCCTTAGGGCCTTCTAGGACCCTTCTAGGACCACAAGGAACCCTCTAGAGCCCCCTGGGACCCCTTTAGGGCCTTCTAGGACAATTCTAGGGCCGCCAGGGTCCGTCTAGAGCCCCCTGGGACCCCTTTAGGGCCTTCTAGGACCCTTCTAGGACCACCAGGAGCCCTCTAGAGCCCCCTAGGACCCACTTAGGGCCTTCTAGGACTCTTCTAGTACCCCCAGGGACCCTCTAGAGCCCCCTGGGACCCTTTTAGGGCCTTCTAGGACCCTCCTAGGACCCACGGGTACCCTCTAGAGCCCTCTGGGACCCTTCTAGGCCTTTCTTGGACCCTTTTAGAATCACCAGGAACCCTCTAGAGCCCCCGGGACCCTTCTAGGGCCTTCTAGGACCCTTCTAGGACCACGAGAAACCATCTATAGCTCTCTGGGACCCCTTTAGGGCGTTCTAGGACTCTTCTAGGGTCCCCAGAGACCGTCTAGAGCCCCCTGGGATGCCTTAGAGCCTTCGAGGACCCTTCTAGGACCACGAGGAACCCTCTAGAGCCCCCTGGGACCCCCTTAGGGCATTCTAGGACCCTTCTAGGGCCCCCAGGGACCCTCTAGAGCCCCCTGGGACCCACTTAGGGCCTTCTAAGACCCTTCTAGGACCACCAGGAGCCCTCTATAGCCCTCTGGGACACCTTTTTGCACATTCTAGGACACTTCTAGTGCCCCCAGAGACCCTCTAGAGCTCCCTGGGAGTCTGTAGGGCCTACTAGGACCCTTCTAGGATCACCAGGAACCCTCTAGAGCCCTCTGGGACCCACTTAGGGCCTTCTAGGACCCTTCTAGGACCACGAGGAACCCTCTAGAGCCCCCTGGGATCCACTTAGGGCATTCTAGGACCCTTCTAGGGCCCCCAGGGACCCTCTAGAGCCCCCTGGGACCCCCTTAGGGCTTTCTAAGACCCTTCTAGTACCACCAGGAGCCCTCTATAGCCCTCTGGGACCCTCTTTGCGCCTTCTAGGACCCTTCTAGTGCCCCCAGGGACACTCTAGAGCCCCCTGGGACTCTTTAGGGCCTACTAGGACCCTTCTAGGACCACGAGGAACCCTCTAGAGCCCCCTGGGACCCCCTTAGGGCATTCTAGGACCCTTCTAGGGCCCCCAGGGACCCTCTAGAGCCCCCTGGGACCCCCTTAGGGCTTACTAAGACCCTTCTAGGTCCACCAGGAGCCCTCTATAGCCCTCTGGGACCCTCTTTGCGACTTCTAGGACCCTTCTAGTGCCACCAGGGACACTCTAGAGCCCCCTGGGACTCCTTAGGGCCTACTAGGACCCTTCTAGGACCACGAGAAATCCTCTAGAGCCCCCTGGGACCTCCTTAGGTCCTTCTAGGACCGTTCTAGGGTCACCAGGAACCCTCTAGAGCCCTCTGGAAACCACTTAGGGCCTTCTAGGACAATTCTAGGGCTGCCAGGGTCCGTCTAGAGCCCCCTGGGACCCCTTTAGGGCCTTCTAGGACCCTTCTAGGACCACCAGGAGCCCTCTAGAGCCCCCTAGGACCCACTTAGGGCCTTCTAGGACTCTTCTAGTACCCCCAGGGACCCTCTAGAGCCCCCTGGGACCCTTTTAGGGCCTTCTAGGACCCTCCTAGGACCCACGGGTACCCTCTAGAGCCCTCTGGGACCCTTCTAGGGCTTTCTTGGACCCTTTTAGAATCACCAGGAACCCTCTAGAGCCCCCGGGACCCTTCTAGGGCCTTCTAGGACCCTTCTAGGACCACGAGAAACCATCTATAGCTCTCTGGGACCCCTTTAGGGCGTTCTAGGACTCTTCTAGGGTCCCCAGAGACCGTCTAGAGCCCCCTGGGATGCCTTAGAGCCTTCGAGGACCCTTCTAGGACCACGAGGAACCATCTAGAGCCCCCTGGGCCCCCCTTAGGGCATTCTAGGACCCTTCTAGGGCCCCTAGGGACCCTCTAGAGCCCCCTGGGACCCACTTAGGGCCTTCTAAGACCCTTCTAGGACCACCAGGAGCCCTCTATAGCCCTCTGGGACACCTTTTTGCACATTCTAGGACACTTCTAGTGCCCCCAGAGACCCTCTAGAGCTCCCTGGGAGTCTTTAGGGCCTACTAGGACCCTTCTAGGATCACCAGGAACCCTCTAGAGCCCTCTGGGACCCACTTAGGGCCTTCTAGGACCCTTCTAGGACCACGAGGAACCCTCTAGAGCCCTCTGGGACCCCCTTAGGGCATTCTAGGACCCTTCTAGGGCCCCCAGGGACCCTCTAGAGCCCCCTGGGACCCCCTTAGGGCTTTCTAAGACCCTTCTAGGACCACCAGGAGCCCTCTATAGCCCTCTGGGACCCTCTTTGCGCCTTCTAGGACCCTTCTAGTGCCCCCAGGGACCCTCTAGAGCTCCCTGGGACTCTTTAGGGCCTACTAGGACCCTTCTAGGACCACGAGGAACCCTCTAGAGCCACCTGGGACCCCCTTAGGGCATTCTAGGACCCTTCTAGGGCCCCCAGGGACCCTCTAGAGCCCCCTGGGACCCCCTTAGGGCTTTCTAAGACCCTTCTAGGACCACCAGGAGCCCTCTATAGCCCTCTGGGACCCTCTTTGCGACTTCTAGGACCCTTCTAGTGCCCCCAGGGACACTCTAGAGCCCCCTGGGACTCCTTAGGGCCTACTAGGATTCTTCTAGGACCACGAGAAACCCTCTAGAGCCCCCTGGGACCTTCTTAGGTCCTTCGAGGACCGTTCTAGGGTCACCAGGAACCCTCTAGAGCCCTCTGGGACCCACTTAGGGCCTTCTAGGACCCTTCTAGGACCACGAGGAACTCTCTAGAGCCCCCTGGGACTTGCTTAAGGCCTTCTAAGACTCTTCTAGGACCACGAGAAACCATCTAGAGCCCCCTGGGACCCACTTAGGGCATTCTAGGTTCATTTTAAGACCCTGGGGAACCCTCTAGAGCCTCGTGGTACCACTTAGAGCCTTGTAGGACTCTTCTAGGACCAGAAGGAACCCTCTAGAGCCCCCTGGGACCCCCTTAGGACCTTCTAGGACAATTCTAGCGCCCCCAGGGACCCTCTAGAGCCCCCTGGGACCCCCTTAGGGCCTTCTAGGACCCTTCTAGGACACAGGGAACCCTCAAGAGCCCCCTGGGACCCCCTTAGGGCTTTCTACGGCCATGGTAAGACCCTGGGGAACCCTCCAGAGCACCCTGGGTCTTCTTTAGTGCCTTCTAGTACCCTTCTAAGGCCCCCAGGGACCTTCTAGAGCCCCCTGGTTACCCTTTGAGCCTTCTAGAACCCTTCTAGGAGCCCCAGGAAACCTCTAGAGCCCGCTGGGACCCACTTAGGGCCTTCTAGGACCCTTCTAGGACCACAAGGAACCCTCTAGAGCCCCCTGGGACCCCTTTAGGGCCTTCTAGGACAATTCTAGGGCCGCCAGGGTCCATCTAGAGCCCCCTGGGACCCCTTTAGGGCCTTCTAGGACCACCAGGAGCCCTCTAGAGCCCGCTGGGACCCCCTTAGGGCCTTCTAGGACCCTTCTAGGACCACAAGGAACCCTCTAGAGCCCCCTGGGACCCCTTTAGGGCCTTCTAGGACAATTCTAGGGCCACCAGGGTCCGTCTAGAGCCCCCTGGGACCCCTTTAGGGCCTTCTAGGACACTTTTAGGACCACCAGGAGCCCTCTAGAGCCCCCTAGGACCCACTTAGGGCCTTCTAGGACTCTTCTAGTACCCCCAGGGACCCTCTAGAGCCCCCTGGGACCCTTTTAGGGCCTTCTAGGACCCTCCTAGGACCCACGGGTACCCTCTAGAGCCCTCTGGGACCCTTCTAGGCCTTTCTTGGACCCTTTTAAAATCACCAGGAACCCTCCAGAGTCCCCTGGGACCCTTCTAGGGCTTTCTAGGACCCTTCTAGGACCACGAGGAACCCTCTAGAGCCCCCGGGACCATTTTAGGGCCTTCTAGAACCCTTCTAGGACCACGAGAAACCATCTATAGCTCTCTGGGACCCCTTTAGGGCGTTCTAGGACTCTTCTAGGGTCCCCAGAGACCGTCTAGAGCCCCCTGAGATGCCTTAGAGCCTTCGAGGACCCTTCTAGGACCACGAGGAACCCTCTACAGCCCCCTGGGACCCCCTTAGGGCATTCTACTAGGACCCTTCTAGGGCCCCAGGGACCCTCTAGAGCCCCCTGGGACCCACTTAGGGCCTACTAGGACCCTTCTAGGATCACCAGGAACCCTCTAGAGCCCTCTGGGACCCACTTAGGGCCTTCTAGGACCCTTCTAGGACCACGAGGAACCCTCTAGAGCCCCCTGGGACCCCCTTAGGGCATTCTAGGACCCTTCTAGGGCCCCCAGGGACCCTCTAGAGCCCCCTGGGACCCCCTTAGAGCTTTCTAAGACCCTTCTAGGACCACCAGGAGCCCTCTATAGCCCTCTGGGACCCTCTTTGCGCCTTCTAGGACCCGTCTAGTGCCCCCAGGGACGCTCTAGAGCCCTCTGGGACCCACTTAGGGCCTTCTAGGACCCTTCTAGGACCACGAGGAACTCTCTAGAGTCCCCTGAGACTTGCTTAAGGCCTTCTAGGACTCTTCTAGGACCACGAGAAACCATCTAGAGCCCCCTGGGACCCACTTAGGGCATTCTAGGTTCATTTTAAGACCCTGGGGAACCCTCTAGAGCCTCGTGGTACCACTTAGAGCCTTGTAGGACCCTTCTAGGACCAGAAGGACCCCTCTAGAGCCCCCTGGGACCCCCTTAGGGCCTTCTAGGACAATTCTAGCACCCCCAGGGACCCTCTAGAGCCCCCTGGGACACACTTAGGGCCTTCTAGGACCCTTCTAGGACACAGGGAACCCTCAAGAGCCCCCTGGACCCCCTTAGGGCTTTCTAGGGCCATGGTAAGACCCTGGGGAACCCTCCAGAGCACCCTGGGTCCTCTTTAGTGCCTTCTAGTACCCTTCTAGGGCCCCCAGGGACCTTCTAGAGCCCCCTGGTTACCCTTTGAGCCTTCTAGAACCCTTCTAGGAGCCCCAGGAACCCTCTAGAGCCCGCTGGGACCCCCTTAGGGGCTTCTAGGACCCTTCTAGGACCACAAGGAACCCTCTAGAGCCCCCTGGGACCCCTTTAGGGCCTTCTAGGACAATTCTAGGCCGCCAGGGTCCGTCTAGAGCCCCCTGGGACCCCTTTAGGGCCTTCTAGGACCCTTCTAGGACCACCAGGAGCCCTCTAGAGCCCCCTAGGACCCACTTAGGGCCTTCTAGGACTCTTCTAGTACCCCCAGGGACCCTCTAGAGCCCCCTGGGACCCTTTTAGGGCCTTCTAGGACCC
Organism: Phaenicophaeus curvirostris; assembly: GCF_032191515.1. Lineage (NCBI taxonomy): Eukaryota > Metazoa > Chordata > Aves > Cuculiformes > Cuculidae > Phaenicophaeus > Phaenicophaeus curvirostris. The sequence goes on along the minus strand of NW_027206862.1, from coordinate 181,092 downwards.
TCCTAGGACCCACGGGAACCCTCTAGAGCCCTCTGGGACCCTTCTAGGCCTTTCTTGGACCCTTTTAGAATCACCAGGAACCCTCTAGAGCCCCCAGGACCCTTCTAGGGCCTTCTAGGACCCTTCTAGGACCACGAGAAACCATCTATAGCTCTCTGGGACCCCTTTAGGGCGTTCTAGGACTCTTCTAGGGTCCCCAGAGACCGTCTAGAGCCCCCTGGGATGCCTTAAAGCCTTCGAGGACCCTTCTAGGACCACGAGGAACCCTCTAGAGCCCCCTGGGACCCCCTTAGGGCATTCTAGGACCCTTCTAGGGCCCCCAGGGACCCTCTAGAGCCCCCTGGGACCCACTTAAGCCATTCTAAGACCCTTCTAGGACCACCAGGAGCCCTCTATAGCCCTCTGGGACACCTTTTTGCACATTCTAGGACACTTCTAGTGCCCCCAGAGACCCTCTAGAGCTCCCTGGGAGTCTTTAGGGCCTACTAGGACCCTTCTAGGATCACCAGGAACCCTCTAGAGCCCTCTGGGACCCACTTAGGGCCTTCTAGGACCCTTCTAGGACCACGAGGAACCCTCTAGAGCCCCCTGGGACCCCCTTAGGGCATTCTAGGACCCTTCTAGGGCCCCCAGGGACCCTCTAGAGCCCCCTGGGACCCCCTTAGGGCTTTCTAAGACCCTTCTAGTACCACCAGGAGCCCTCTATAGCCCTCTGGGACCCTCTTTGCGCCTTCTAGGACCCTTCTAGTGCCCCCAGGGACACTCTAGGGCCCCCTGGGACTCTTTAGGGCCTACTAGGACCCTTCTAGGACCACGAGGAACCCTCTAGAGCCCCCTGGGACCCCCTTAGGGCATTCTAGGACCCTTCTAGGGCCCCCAGGGACCCTCTAGAGCCCCCTGGGACCCCCTTAGGGCTTTCTAAGACCCTTCTAGGACCACCAGGATCCCTCTATAGCCCTCTGGGACCCTCTTTGCGCCTTCTAGGACCCTTCTAGTGCCCCCAGGGACACTCTAGAGCCCCCTGGGACTCCTTAGGGCCTACTAGGACCCTTCTAGGACCACGAGAAACCCTCTAGAGCCCCCTGGGACCTCCTTAGGTCCTTCTAGGACCGTTCTAGGGTCACCAGAAACCCTCTAGATCCCTCTGGGACCCACTTAGGGCCTTCTAGGACCCTTCTAGGACCACGAGGAACTCTCTAGAGCCCCCTGGGACTTGCTTAAGGCTTTCTAGGACTCTTCTAGGACCACGAGAAACCATCTAGAGCCCCCTGGGACCCACTTAGGGCATTCTAGGTTCATTTTAAGACCCTGGGGAACCCTCTAGAGCCTCGTGGTACCACTTAGAGCCTTGTAGGACTCTTCTAGGACCAGAAGGAACCCTCTAGAGCCCCCTGGGACCCCCTTAGGGCCTTCTAGGACAATTCTAGCGCCCCCAGGGACCCTCTAGAGCCCCCTGGGACACACTTAGGGCCTTCTAGGACCCTTCTAGGACCACAAGGAACCCTCTAGAGCCCCCTGGGACCCCTTTAGGGCCTTCTAGGACAATTCTAGGGCCGCCAGGGTCCGTCTAGAGCCCCCCTGGGACCCCTTTAGGGCCTTCAAGGACCCTTCTAGGACCACCAGGAGCCCTCTAGAGCCCCCTAGGACCCACTTAGGGCCTTCTAGGACTCTTCTAGTACCCCCAGGGACCCTCTAGAGCCCCCTGGGACCCTTTTAGGGCCTTCTAGGACCCTCCTAGGACCCACGGGTACCCTCTAGAGCCCTCTGGGACCCTTCTAGGGCTTTCTTGGACCCTTTTAGAATCACCAGGAACCCTCTAGAGCCCCCAGGACCCTTCTAGGGCCTTCTAGGACCCTTCTAGGACCACGAGAAACCATCTATAGCTCTCTGGGACCCCTTTAGGGCGTTCTAGGACTCTTCTAGGGTCCCCAGAGACCGTCTAGAGCCCCCTGGGATGCCTTAAAGCCTTCGAGGACCCTTCTAGGACCACGAGGAACCCTCTAGAGCCCCCTGGGACCCCCTTAGGGCATTCTAGGACCCTTCTAGGGCCCCCAGGGACCCTCTAGAGCCCCCTGGGACCCACTTAGGGCCTTCTAAGGCCCTTCTAGGACCACCAGGAGCCCTCTATAGCCCTCTGGGACACCTTTTTGCACATTCTAGGACACTTCTAGTGCCCCCAGAGACCCTCTAGAGCTCCCTGGGAGTCTTTAGGGCCTACTAGGACCCTTCTAGGATCACCAGGAACCCTCTAGAGCCCTCTGGGACCCACTTAGGGCCTTCTAGGACCCTTCTAGGACCACGAGGAACCCTCTAGAGCCCCCTGGGACCCCCTTAGGGCATTCTAGGACCCTTCTAGGGCCCCCAGGGACCCTCTAGAGCCCCCTGGGACCCCCTTAGGGCTTTCTAAGACCCTTCTAGGACCACCAGGAGCCCTCTATAGCCCTCTGGGACCCTCTTTGCGCCTTCTAGGACCCTTCTAGTGCCCCCAGGGACACTCTAGAGCCCCCTGGGACTCTTTAGGGCCTACTAGGACCCTTCTAGGACCACGAGGAACCCTCTAGAGCCCCCTGGGACCCCCTTAGGGCATTCTAGGACCCTTCTAGGGCCCCCAGGGACCCTCTAGAGCCCCCTGGGACCCCCTTAGGGCTTTCTAAGACCCTTCTAGGACCACCAGGAGCCCTCTATAGCCCTCTGGGACACTCTTTGCGACTTCTAGGACCCTTCTAGTGCCCCCAGGGACACTCTAGAGCCCCCTGGGACTCCTTAGGGCCTACTAGGACCCTTCTAGGACCACGAGAAACCCTCTAGAGCCCCCTGGGACCTACTTAGGTCCTTCTAGGACCGTTCTAGGGTCACCAGGAACCCTCTAGAGCCCTCTGGAACCCACTTAGGGCCTTCTAGGACAATTCTAGGGCCGCCAGGGTCCGTCTAGAGCCCCCTGGGACCCCTTTAGGGCCTTCTAGGACCCTTCTAGGACCACCAGGAGCCCTCTAGAGCCCCCTAGGACCCACTTAGGGCCTTCTAGGACTCTTCTAGTACCCCCAGGGACCCTCTAGAGCCCCCTGGGACCCTTTTAGGGCCTTCTAGGACCCTCCTAGGACCCACGGGTACCCTCTAGAGCCCTCTGGGACCCTTCTAGGCCTTTCTTGGACCCTTTTAGAATCACCAGGAACCCTCTAGAGCCCCCGGGACCCTTCTAGGGCCTTCTAGGACCCTTCTAGGACCACGAGAAACCATCTATAGCTCTCTGGGACCCCTTTAGGGCGTTCTAGGACTCTTCTAGTGTCCCCAGAGACCGTCTAGAGCCCCCTGGGATGCCTTAGAGCCTTCGAGGACCCTTCTAGGACCACGAGGAACCATCTAGAGCCCCCTGGGCCCCCCTTAGTGCATTCTAGGACCCTTCTAGGGCCCCCAGGGACCCTCTAGAGCCCCCTGGGACCCACTTAGGGCCTTCTAGGACTCTTCTAGTACCCCCAGGGACCCTCTAGAGCCCCCTGGGAGCCTTTTAGGGCCTTCTAGGACCCTCCTAGGACACACGGGTACCCTCTAGAGCCCTCTGGGACCCTTCTAGGCCTTTCTTGGACCCTTTTAGAATCACCAGGAACCCTCTAGAGCCCCCGGGACCCTTCTAGGGCCTTCTAGGACCCTTCTAGGACCACGAGAAACCATCTATAGCTCTCTGGGACCCCTTTAGGGCGTTCTAGGACTCTTCTAGGGTCCCCAGAGACCGTCTAGAGCCCCCTGGGATGCCTTAGAGCCTTCGAGGACCCTTCTAGGACCACGAGGAACCCTCTAGAGCCCCCTGGGACCCCCTTAGGGCATTCTAGGACCCTTCTAGGGCCCCCAGGGACCCTCTAGAGCCCCCTGGGACCCACTTAGGGCCTTCTAAGACCCTTCTAGGACCACCAGGAGCCCTCTATAGCCCTCTGGGACACCTTTTTGCACATTCTAGGACACTTCTAGTGCCCCCAGAGACCCTCTAGAGCTCCCTGGGAGTCTTTAGGGCCTACTAGGACCCTTCTAGGATCACCAGGAACCCTCTAGAGCCCTCTGGGACCCACTTAGGACCTTCTAGGACCCTTCTAGGACCACGAGGAACCCTCTAGAGCCCCCTGGGACCCCCTTAGGGCATTCTAGGACCCTTCTAGGGCCCCCAGGGACCCTCTAGAGCCCCCTGGGACCCACTTAGGGCTTTCTAAGACCCTTCTAGGACCACCAGGAGCCCTCTATAGCCCTCTGGGACCCTCTTTGCGCCTTCTACGACCCTTCTAGTGCCCCCAGGGACCCTCTAGATCTCCCTGGGACTCTTTAGGGCCTACTAGGACCCTTCTAGGACCACGAGGAACCCTCTAGAGCCCCCTGGGACCCCCTTAGGGCATTCTAGGACCCTTCTAGGGCCCCCAGGGACCCTCTAGAGCCCCCTGGGACCCCCTTAGGGCTTTCTAAGACCCTTCTAGGACCACCAGGAGCCCTCTATAGCCCTCTGGGACCCTCTTTGCGCCTTCTAGGACCCTTCTAGTGCCCCCAGGGACCCTCTAGAGCTCCCTGGGACTCTTTAGGGCCTACTAGGACCCTTCTAGGACCACGAGGAACCCTCTAGAGCCACCTGGGACCCCCTTAGGGCATTCTAGGACCCTTCTAGGGCCCCCAGGGACCCTCTAGAGCCCCCTGGGACCCCCTTAGGGCTTCTAAGACCCTTCTAGGACCACCAGGAGCCCTCTATAGCCCTCTGGGACCCTCTTTGCGACTTCTAGGACCCTTCTAGTGCCCCCAGGGACACTCTAGAGCCCCCTGGGACTCCTTAGGGCCTACTAGGATTCTTCTAGGACCACGAGAAACCCTCTAGAGCCCCCTGGGACCTCCTTAGGTCCTTCTAGGACCGTTCTAGGGTCACCAGGAACCCTCTAGAGCCCTCTGGGACCCACTTAGGGCCTTCTAGGACAATTCTAGCGCCCCCAGGGACCCTCTAGAGCCCCCTGGGACTTGCTTAAGCCTTCTAAGACTCTTCTAGGACCACGAGAAACCATCTAGAGCCCCCTGGGACCCACTTAGGGCATTCTAGGTTCATTTTAAGACCCTGGGGAACCCTCTAGAGCCTCGTGGTACCACTTAGAGCCTTGTAGGACTCTTCTAGGACCAGAAGGAACCCTCTAGAGCCCCCTGGGACCCCCTTAGGGCCTTCTAGGACAATTCTAGCGCCCCCAGGGACCCTCTAGAGCCCCCTGGGACACACTTAGGGCCTTCTAGGACCCTTCTAGGACACAGGGAACCCTCAAGAGCCCCCTGGGACCCCCTTAGGGCTTTCTAGGGCCATGGTAAGACCCTGGGGAACCCTCCAGAGCACCCTGGGTCCTCTTTAGTGCCTTCTAGTACCCTTCTAGGGCCCCCAGGGACCTTCTAGAGCCCCCTGGTTACCCTTTGAGCCTTCTAGAACCCTTCTAGGAGCCCCAGGAACCCTCTAGAGCCCGCTGGGACCTACTTAGGTCCTTCTAGGACCCTTCTAGGACCACAAGGAACCCTCTAGAGCCCCCTGGGACCCCTTTAGGGCCTTCTAGGACAATTCTAGGGCCGCCAGGGTCCATCTAGAGCCCCCTGGGACCCCTTTAGGGCCTTCTAGGACCCTTCTAGGACCACCAGGAGCCCTCTAGAGCCCCCTAGGACCCACTTAGGGCCTTCTAGGACTCTTCTAGTACCCCCAGGGACCCTCTAGAGCCCCCTGGGACCCTTTTAGGGCCTTCTAGGACCCTCCTAGGACCCACGGGTACCCTCTAGAGCCCTCTGGGACCCTTCTAGGCCTTTCTTGGACCCTTTTAGAATCACCAGGAACCCTCTAGAGCCCCCGGGACCCTTCTAGGGCCTTCTAGGACCCTTCTAGGACCACGAGAAACCATCTATAGCTCTCTGGGACCCCTTTAGGGCGTTCTAGGACTCTTCTAGTGTCCCCAGAGACCGTCTAGAGCCCCCTGGGATGCCTTAGAGCCTTCGAGGACCCTTCTAGGACCACGAGGAACCATCTAGAGCCCCCTGGGCCACCCTTAGTGCATTCTAGGACCCTTCTAGGGCCCCCAGGGACCCTCTAGAGCCCCCTGGGACCCACTTAGGGCCTTCTAGGACTCTTCTAGTACCCCCAGGGACCCTCTAGAGCCCCCTGGGACCCTTTTAGGGCCTTCTAGGACCCTCCTAGGACACACGGGTACCCTCTAGAGCCCTCTGGGACCCTTCTAGGCCTTTCTTGGACCCTTTTAGAATCACCAGGAACCCTCTAGAGCCCCCGGGACCCTTCTAGGGCCTTCTAGGACCCTTCTAGGACCACGAGAAACCATCTATAGCTCTCTGGGACCCCTTTAGGGCGTTCTAGGACTCTTCTAGGGTCCCCAGAGACCGTCTAGATCCCCCTGGGATGCCTTAGAGCCTTCGAGGACCCTTCTAGGACCACGAGGAACCCTCTAGAGCCCCCTGGGACCCCCTTAGGGCATTCTAGGACCCTTCTAGGGCCCCCAGGGACCCTCTAGAGCCCCCTGGGACCCACTTAGGGCCTTCTAAGACCCTTCTAGGACCACCAGGAGCCCTCTAGAGCCCTCTGGGACACCTTTTTGCACATTCTAGGACACTTCTAGTGCCCCCAGAGACCCTCTAGAGCTCCCTGGGAGTCTTTAGGGCCTACTAGGACCCTTCTAGGATCACCAGGAACCCTCTAGAGCCCTCTGGGACCCACTTAGGACCTTCTAGGACCCTTCTAGGACCACGAGGAACCCTCTAGAGCCCCCTGGGACCCCCTTAGGGCATTCTAGGACCCTTCTAGAGCCCCCAGGGACCCTCTAGAGCCCCCTGGGACCCACTTAGGGCTTTCTAAGACCCTTCTAGGACCACCAGGAGCCCTCTATAGCCCTCTGGGACCCTCTTTGCGCCTTCTACGACCCTTCTAGTGCCCCCAGGGACCCTCTAGATCTCCCTGGGACTCTTTAGGGCCTACTAGGACCCTTCTAGGACCACGAGGAACCCTCTAGAGCCCCCTGGGACCCCCTTAGGGCATTCTAGGACCCTTCTAGGGCCCCCAGGGACCCTCTAGAGCCCCCTGGGACCCCCTTAGGGCTTTCTAAGACCCTTCTAGGACCACCAGGAGCCCTCTATAGCCCTCTGGGACCCTCTTTGCGACTTCTAGGACCCTTCTAGTGCCCCCAGGGACACTCTAGAGCCCCCTGGGACTCCTTAGGGCCTACTAGGATTCTTCTAGGACCACGAGAAACCCTCTAGAGCCCCCTGGGACCTCCTTAGGTCCTTCTAGGACCGTTCTAGGGTCACCAGGAACCCTCTAGAGCCCTCTGGGACCCACTTAGGGCCTTCTAGGACAATTCTAGCGCCCCCAGGGACCCTCTAGAGCCCCCTGGGACTTGCTTAAGCCTTCTAAGACTCTTCTAGGACCACGAGAAACCATCTAGAGCCCCCTGGGACCCACTTAGGGCATTCTAGGTTCATTTTAAGACCCTGGGGAACCCTCTAGAGCCTCGTGGTACCACTTAGAGCCTTGTAGGACTCTTCTAGGACCAGAAGGAACCCTCTAGAGCCCCCTGGGACCCCCTTAGGGCCTTCTAGGACAATTCTAGCGCCCCCAGGGACCCTCTAGAGCCCCCTGGGACACACTTAGGGCCTTCTAGGACCCTTCTAGGACACAGGGAACCCTCAAGAGCCCCCTGGGACCCACTTAGGGCTTTCTAGGGCCATGGTAAGACCCTGGGGAACCCTCCAGAGCACCCTGGGTCCTCTTTAGTGCCTTCTAGTACCCTTCTAGGGCCCCCAGGGACCTTCTAGAGCCCCCTGGTTACCCTTTGAGCCTTCTAGAACCCTTCTAGGAGCCCCAGGAACCCTCTAGAGCCCGCTGGGACCTACTTAGGTCCTTCTAGGACCCTTCTAGGACCACAAGGAACCCTCTAGAGCCCCCTGGGACCCCTTTAGGGCCTTCTAGGACAATTCTAGGGCCGCCAGGGTCCATCTAGAGCCCCCTGGGACCCCTTTAGGGCCTTCTAGGACCCTTCTAGGACCACCAGGAGCCCTCTAGAGCCCCCTAGGACCCACTTAGGGCCTTCTAGGACTCTTCTAGTACCCCCAGGGACCCTCTAGAGCCCCCTGGGACCCTTTTAGGGCCTTCTAGGACCCTCCTAGGACCCACGGGTACCCTCTAGAGCCCTCTGGGACCCTTCTAGGCCTATCTTGGACCCTTTTAGAATCACCAGGAACCCTCTAGAGCCCCCAGGACCCTTCTAGGGCCTTCTAGGACCCTTCTAGGACCACGAGAAACCATCTATAGCTCTCTGGGACCCCTTTAGGGCGTTCTAGGACTCTTCTAGGGTCCCCAGAGACCGTCTAGAGCCTCCTGGGATGCCTTAAAGCCTTCGAGGACCCTTCTAGGACCACGAGGAACCCTCTAGAGCCCCCTGGGACCCCCTTAGGGCATTCTAGGACCCTTCTAGGGCCCCCAGGGACCCTCTAGAGCCCCCTGGGACCCACTTAGGCCATTCTAAGACCCTTCTAGGACCACCAGGAGCCCTCTATAGCCCTCTGGGACACCTTTTTGCACATTCTAGGACACTTCTAGTGCCCCCAGAGACCCTCTAGAGCTCCCTGGGAGTCTTTAGGGCCTACTAGGACCCTTCTAGGATCACCAGGAACCCTCTAGAGCCCTCTGGGACCCACTTAGGGCCTTCTAGGACCCTTCTAGGACCACGAGGAACCCTCTAGAGCCCCCTGGGACCCCCTTAGGGCATTCTAGGACCCTTCTAGGGCCCCCAGGGACCCTCTAGAGCCCCCTGGGACCCCCTTAGGGCTTTCTAAGACCCTTCTAGGACCACCAGGAGCCCTCTATAGCCCTCTGGGACCCTCTTTGCGCCTTCTAGGACCCTTCTAGTGCCCCCAGGGGACACTCTAGAGCCCCCTGGGACTCCTTAGAGCCTACTAGGACCCTTCTAGGACCACGAGAAATCCTCTAGAGCCCCCTGGGACCTCCTTAGGTCCTTCTAGGACCGTTCTAGGGTCACCAGGAACCCTCTAGAGCCCTCTGGGACCCACTTAGGGCCTTCTAGGACCCTTCTAGGACCACGAGGAACTCTCTAGAGCCCCCTGGGACTTGCTTAAGGCTTTCTAGAACTCTTCTAGGACCACGAGAAACCATCTAGAGCCCCCTGGGACCCACTTAGGGCATTCTAGGTTCATTTTAAGACCCTGGGGAACCCTCTAGAGCCTCGTGGTACCACTTAGAGCCTTGTAGGACTCTTCTAGGACCAGAAGGAACCCTCTAGAGCCCCCTGGGACCCCCTTAGGGCCTTCTAGGACAATTCTAGCGCCCCCAGGGACCCTCTAGAGCCCCCTGGGACACACTTAGGGCTTTCTAGGGCCATGGTAAGACCCTGGGGAACCCTCCAGAGCACCCTGGGTCCTCTTTAGTGCCTTCTAGTACCCTTCTAGGGCCCCCAGGGACCTTCTAGAGCCCCCTGGTTACCCTTTGAGCCTTCTAGAACCCTTCTAGGAGCCCCAGGAACCCTCTAGAGCCCGCTGGGACCCCCTTAGGGCCTTCTAGGACCCTTCTAGGACCACAAGGAACCCTCTAGAGCCCCCTGGGACCCCTTTAGGGCTTTCTAGGGCCATGGTAAGACCCTGGGGAACCCTCCAGAGCACCCTGGGTCCTCTTTAGTGCCTTCTAGTACCCTTCTAGGGCCCCCAGGGACCTTCTAGAGCCCCCTGGTTACCCTTTGAGCCTTCTAGAACCCTTCTAGGAGCCCCAGGAACCCTCTAGAGCCCGCTGGGACCTACTTAGGTCCTTCTAGGACCCTTCTAGGACCACAAGGAACCCTCTAGAGCCCCCTGGGACCCCTTTAGGGCCTTCTAGGACAATTCTAGGGCCGCCAGGGTCCGTCTAGAGCCCCCTAGGACCCACTTAGGGCCTTCTAGGACTCTTCTAGTACCCCCAGGGACCCTCTAGAGCCCCCTGGGACCCTTTTAGGGCCTTCTAGGACCCTCCTAGGACCCACGGGTACCCTCTAGAGCCCTCTGGGACCCTTCTAGGCCTTTCTTGGACCCTTTTAGAATCACCAGGAACCCTCCAGAGTCCCCTGGGACCCTTCTAGGGCTTTCTAGGACCCTTCTAGGACCACGAGGAACCCTCTAGAGCCCCCGGGACCATTTTAGGGCCTTCTAGGACCCTTCTAGGACCACGAGAAACCATCTATAGCTCTCTGGGACCCCTTTAGGGCGTTCTAGGACTCTTCTAGGGTCCCCAGAGACCGTCTAGAGCCCCCTGGGATGCCTTAGAGCCTTCGAGGACCCTTCTAGGACCACAAGGAACCCTCTAGAGCCCCCTGGGACCCCCTTAGGGCATTCTAGGACCCTTCTAGGGCCCCCAGGGACCCTCTAGAGCCCCCTGGGACCCCCTTAGGGCATTCTAGGACCCTTCTAGGGCCCCCAGGGACCCTCTAGAGCCCCCTGGGACCCCCTTAGGGCTTTCTAAGACCCTTCTAGGACCACCAGGAGCCCTCTATAGCCCTCTGGGACCCTCTTTGCGCCTTCTAGGACCCTTCTAGTGCCCCCAGGGACACTCTAGAGCCCCCTGGGACTCCTTAGAGCCTACTAGGACCCTTCTAGGACCACGAGAAATCCTCTAGATCCCCCTGGGACCTCCTTAGGTCCTTCTAGGACCGTTCTAGGGTCACCAGGAACCCTCTAGAGCCCTCTGGGACCCACTTAGGGCCTTCTAGGACCCTTCTAGGACCACGAGGAACTCTCTAGAGCCCCCTGGGACTTGCTTAAGGCTTTCTAGGACTCTTCTAGGACCACGAGAAACCATCTAGAGCCCCCTGGGACCCACTTAGGGCATTCTAGGTTCATTTTAAGACCCTGGGGAACCCTCTAGAGCCTCATGGTACCACTTAGAGCCTTATAGGACCCTTCTAGGACCAGAAGGAACCCTCTAGAGCCCCCTGGGACCCACTTAGGGCCTTCTAGGACAATTCTAGCGCCCCCAGGGACCCTCTAGAGCCCCATGGGACACACTTAGGGCCTTCTAGGACCCTTCTAGGGCCCCCAGAGACCCTCTAGAGCCCCCTGGGACCCACTTACGGCTTTCTAAGACCCTTCTAGGACCACCAGGAGCCCTCTATAGCCCTCTGGGACCCACTTTGCGCCTTCTAGGACCCTTCTAGTGCCCCCAGGGACACTCTAGAGCCACCTGGGACTCTTTAGGGCCTACTAGGACCCTTCTAGGACCACGAGAAATACTCTAGAGCCCCCTGGAACCTCCTTAGGTCCTTCTAGGACCGTTCTAGGGTCACCAGGAACCCTCTAGAGCCCCCTGGGACCCACTTAGGCCATTCTAGGTTCATTTTAAGACCCTGGGGAACCCTCTAGAGCCTCGTGGTACCACTTAGAGCCTTGTAGGACCCTTCTAGGACCAGAAGGAACCCTCTAGAGCCCCCTGGGACCCCCTTAGGGCCTTCTAGGACAATTCTAGCGCCCCCAGGGACCCTCTAGAGCCCCCTGGGACACACTTAGGGCCTTCTAGGACCCTTCTAGGACACAGGGAACCCTCAAGAGCCCCCTGGGACCCACTTAGGGCTTTCTAGGGCCATGGTAAGACCCTGGGGAACCCTCCAGAGCACCCTGGGTCCTCTTTAGTGCCTTCTAGTACCCTTCTAGGGCCCCCAGGGACCTTCTAGAGCCCCCTGGTTACCCTTTGAGCCTTCTAGAACCCTTCTAGGAGCCCCAGGAACCCTCTAGAGCCCGCTGGGACCCCCTTAGGGCCTTCTAGGACCCTTCTAGGACCACGAGGAACCCTCTAGAGCCCCCTGGGACCCCTTTAGGGCCTTCTAGGACAATTCTAGGGCCGCCAGGGTCCGTCTAGAGCCCCCTGGGACCCCTTTAGGGCCTTCTAGGACCCTTCTAGGGCCACCAGGAGCCCTCTAGAGCCCCCTAGGACCCACTTAGGGCCTTCTAGGACTCTTCTAGTACCCCAGGGACCCTCTAGAGCCCCCTGGGACCCTTTTAGGGCCTTCTAGGACCCTCCTAGTACCCACGGGTACCATCTAGAGCCCTCTGGGACCCTTCTAGGCCTTTCTTGGACCCTTTTAGAATCACCAGGAACCCTCTAGAGCCCCCGGGACCCTTCTAGGGCCTTCTAGGACCCTTCTAGGACCACGAGAAACCATCTATAGCTCTCTGGGACCCCTTTAGGGCGTTCTAGGACTCTTCTAGGGTCCCCAGAGACCGTCTAGAGCCCCCTGGGATGCCTTAGAGCCTTCGAGGACGCTTCTAGGACCACGAGGAACCCTCTAGAGCCCCCTGGGACCCCCTTAGGGCATTCTAGGACCCTTCTAGGGCCCCCAGGGACCCTCTAGAGCCCCCTGGGACCCCCTTAGGGCTTTCTAAGACCCTTCTAGGACCACCAGGAGCCCTCTATAGCCCTCTGGGACCCTCTTTGCGCCTTCTAGGACCCTTCTAGTGCCCCCAGGGACACTCTAGAGCCCCCTGGGACTCCTTAGAGCCTACTAGGACCCTTCTAGGACCACGAGAAATCCTCTAGAGCCCCCTGGGACCTCCTTAGGTCCTTCTAGGATTGTTCTAGGGTCATCAGGAACCCTCTAGAGCCCTCTGGGACCCACTTAGGGCCTTCTAGGACCCTTCTAGGACCACGAGGAACTCTCTAGAGCCCCCTGAGACTTGCTTAAGGCCTTCTAGGACTCTTCTAGGACCACGAGAAACCATCTAGAGCCCCCTGGGACCCACTTAGGGCATTCTAGGTTCATTTTAAGACCCTGGGGAACCCTCTAGAGCCTCGTGGTACAACTTAGAGCCTTGTAGGACCCTTCTAGGACCAGAAGGAACCCTCTAGAGCCCCCTGGGACCCCCTTAGGGCCTTCTAGGACAATTCTAGCGCCCCCAGGGACCCTCTAGAGCCCCCTGGGACCCACTTAGGGCCTTCTAAGACCCTTCTAGGACACAGGGAACCCTCAAGAGCCCCCTGGGACCCCCTTAGGGCTTTCTAGGGCCATGGTAAGACCCTGGGGAACCCTCCAGAGCACCCTGGGTCCTCTTTAGTGCCTTCTAGTACCCTTCTAGGGCCCCCAGGGACCTTCTAGAGCCCCCTGGTTACCCTTTGAGCCTTCTAGAACCCTTCTAGGAGCCCCAGGAACCCTCTAGAGCCCCCTGGGACCCCCTTAGGGCCTTCTAGGACCCTTCTAGGACCACAAGGAACCCTCTAGAGCCCCCTGGGACCCCTTTAGGGCCTTCTAGGACAATTCTAGGGCCGCCAGGGTCCGTCTAGAGCCCCCTGGGACCCCTTTAGGGCCTTCTAGGACCCTGCTAGGGCCACCAGGAGCCCTCTAGAGCCCCCTAGGACCCACTTAGGGCCTTCTAGGACTCTTCTAGTACCCCAGGGACCCTCTAGAGCCCCCTGGGACCCTTTTAGGGCCTTCTAGGACCCTCCTAGTACCCACGGGTACCATCTAGAGCCCTCTGGGACCATTCTAGGCCTTTCTTGGACCCTTTTAGAATCACCAGGAACCCTCTAGAGCCCCCGGGACCCTTCTAGGGCCTTCTAGGACCCTTCTAGGACCACGAGAAACCATCTATAGCTCTCTGGGACCCCTTTAGGGCGTTCTAGGACTCTTCTAGGGTCCCCAGAGACCGTCTAGAGCCCCCTGGGATGCCTTAGAGCCTTCGAGGACCCTTCTAGGACCACGAGGAACCCTCTAGAGCCCCCTGGGACCCCCTTAGGGCATTCTAGGACCCTTCTAGGGCCCCCAGGGACCCTCTAGAGCCCCCTGGGACCCCCTTAGGGCTTTCTAAGACCCTTCTAGGACCACCAGGAGCCCTCTATAGCCCTCTGGGACCCTCTTTGCGCCTTCTAGGACCCTTCTAGTGCCCCCAGGGACACTCTAGAGCCCCCTGGGACTCCTTAGAGCCTACTAGGACCCTTCTAGGACCACGAGAAATCCTCTAGAGCCCCCTGGGACCTCCTTAGGTCCTTCTAGGATTGTTCTAGGGTCATCAGGAACCCTCTAGAGCCCTCTGGGACCCACTTAGGGCCTTCTAGGACCCTTCTAGGACCACGAGGAACTCTCTAGAGCCCCCTGAGACTTGCTTAAGGCCTTCTAGGACTCTTCTAGGACCACGAGAAACCATCTAGAGCCCCCTGGGACCCACTTAGGGCATTCTAGGTTCATTTTAAGACCCTGGGGAACCCTCTAGAGCCTCGTGGTACCACTTAGAGCCTTGTAGGACCCTTCTAGGACCAGAAGGAACCCTCTAGAGCCCCCTGGGACCCCCTTAGGGCCTTCTAGGACAATTCTAGCGCCCCCAGGGACCCTCTAGAGCCCCCTGGGACCCACTTAGGGCCTTCTAAGACCCTTCTAGGACACAGGGAACCCTCAAGAGCCCCCTGGGACCCCCTTAGGGCTTTCTAGGGCCATGGTAAGACCCTGGGGAACCCTCCGGAGCACCCTGGGTCCTCTTTAGTGCCTTCTAGTACCCTTCTAGGGCCCCCAGGGACCTTCTAGAGCCCCCTGGTTACCCTTTGAGCCTTCTAGAACCCTTCTAGGAGCCCCAGGAACCCTCTAGAGCCCGCTGGGACCCCCTTAGGGCCTTCTAGGACCCTTCTAGGACCACAAGGAACCCTCTAGAGCCCCCTGGGACCCCTTTAGGGCCTTCTAGGACCCTTCTAGGACCACCAGGAGCCCTCTAGAGCCCCCTAGGACCCACTTAGGGCCTTCTAGGACTCTTCTAGTACACCCAGGGACCCTCTAGAGCCTGCTGGGACCCTTTTAGGCCTTCTAGGACCTTCCTAGGACCCACGGGTACCCTCTAGAGCCCTCTGGGACCCTTCTAGGCCTTTCTTGGACCCTTTTAGAATCACCAGGAACCCTCCAGAGTCCCCTGGGACCCTTCTAGGGCTTTCTAGGACCCTTCTAGGACCACGAGGAACCCTCTAGAGCCCCCGGGACCATTTTAGGGCCTTCTAGGACCCTTCTAGGACCACGAGAAACCATCTATAGCTCTCTGGGACCCCTTTAGGGCGTTCTAGGACTCTTCTAGGGTCCCCAGAGACCATCTAGAGCCCCCTGGGATGCCTTAGAGCCTTCGAGGACCCTTCTAGGACCACGAGGAACCCTCTAGAGCCCCCTGGGACCCCCTTAGGGCATTCTAGGACCCTTCTAGAGCCCCCTGGGACCCCCTTAGGGCTTTCTAAGACCCTTCTAGGACCACCAGGAGCCCTCTATAGCCCTCTGGGACCCTCTTTGCGCCTTCTAGGACCCTTCTAGTGCCCCCAGGGACACTCTAGAGCCCCCTGGGACTCCTTAGAGCCTACTAGGACCCTTCTAGGACCACGAGAAACCCTCTAGAGCCCCCTGGGACCTTCTTAGGTCCTTCGAGGACCGTTCTAGGGTCACCAGGAACCCTCTAGAGCCCTCTGGGACCCACTTAGGGCCTTCTAGGTCCCTTCTAGGACCACGAGAAACTCTCTAGAGCCCCCTGAGACTTGCTTAAGGCCTTCTAGGACTCTTCTAGGACCACGAGAAACCATCTAGAGCCCCCTGGGACCCACTTAGGGCATTCTAGGTTCATTTTAAGACCCTGGGGAACCCTCTAGAGCCTCGTGGTACCACTTAGAGCCTTGTAGGACCCTTCTAGGACCAGAAGGAACCCTCTAGAGCCCTCTGGGACCCCCTTAGGGCCTTCTAGGACAATACTAGCGCCACCAGGGACCCTCTAGAGCCCCATGGGACACACTTAGGGCCTTCTAGGACCCTTCTAGGACACAGGGAACCCTCAAGAGCCCCCTGAGACCCACTTAGGGCTTTCTAGGGCCATGGTAAGACCCTGGGGAACCCTCCAGAGCACCCTGGGTCCTCTTTAGTGCCTTCTAGTACCCTTCTAGGGCCCCCAGGGACCTTCTAGAGCCCCCTGGTTACCCTTTGAGCCTTCTAGAACCCTTCTAGGAGCCCCAGGAACCCTCTAGAGCCTGCTGGGACCCCCTTAGGGCCTTCTAGGACCCTTCTAGGACCACAAGGAACCCTCTAGAGCCCCCTGGGACCCCTTTAGGGCCTTCTAGGACAATTCTAGGGCCGCCAGGGTCCGTCTAGAGCCCCCTGGGACCCCTTTAGGGCCTTCTAGGACCCTTCTAGGACCACCAGGAGCCCTCTAGAGCCCCCTAGGACCCACTTAGGGCCTTCTAGGACTCTTCTAGTACCCCCAGGGCCCCTCTAGAGCCCCCTGGGACCCTTTTAGGGCCTTCTAGGACCCTCCTAGGACCCACGGGTACCCTCTAGAGCCCTCTGGGACCCTTCTAGGCCTTTCTCGGACCCTTTTAGAATCACCAGGAACCCTCTAGAGCCCCCGGGACCCTTCTAGGGCCTTCTAGGACCCTTCTAGGACCACGAGAAACCATCTATGGCTCTCTGGGACCCCTTTAGGGCGTTCTAGGACTCTTCTAGGGTCCCCAGAGACCGTCTAGAGCCCCCTGGGATGCCTTAGAGCCTTCGAGGACCCTTCTAGGACCACGAGGAACCCTCTAGAGCCCCCTGGGACCCCCTTAGGGCATTCTAGG
This sequence comes from Phaenicophaeus curvirostris, assembly GCF_032191515.1. Taxonomy (NCBI): domain Eukaryota; kingdom Metazoa; phylum Chordata; class Aves; order Cuculiformes; family Cuculidae; genus Phaenicophaeus; species Phaenicophaeus curvirostris. The sequence goes on along the minus strand of NW_027206862.1, from coordinate 164,504 downwards.
ACCCTTCTAGGGCCCCCAGGGACCCTCTAGAGCCCCCTGGGACCCACTTAGGGCCTTCTAAGACCCTTCTAGGACCACCAGGAGCCCTCTAGATCCCTCTGGGACACCTTTTTGCACATTCTAGGACACTTCTAGTGCCCCCAGAGACCCTCTAGAGCTCCCTGGGAGTCTTTAGGGCCTACTAGGACCCTTCTAGGATCACCAGGAACCCTCTAGAGCCCTCTGGGACCCACTTAGGGCCTTCTAGGACCCTTCTAGGACCACGAGGAACCCTCTAGAGCCCCCTGGGACCCCCTTAGGGCATTCTAGGACCCTTCTAGGGCCCCCAGGGACCCTCTAGAGCCCCCTGGGACCCCCTTAGGGCTTTCTAAGACCCTTCTAGGACCACCAGGAGCCCTCTATAGCCCTCTGGGACCCTCTTTGCACCTTCTAGGACCCTTCTAGTGCCCCCAGGGACACTCTAGAGCCACCTGGGACTCCTTAGAGCCTACTAGGACCCTTCTAGGACCACGAGAAACCCTCTAGAGCCCCCTGGGACCTCCTTAGGTCCTTCTAGGACCGTTCTAGGGTCACCAGGAACCCTCTAGAGCCCTCTGGGACCCACTTAGGGCCTTCTAGGACCCTTCTAGGACCACGAGGAACTCTCTAGAGTCCCCTGAGACTTGCTTAAGGCCTTCTAGGACTCTTCTAGGACCACGAGAAACCATCTAGAGCCCCCTGGGACCCACTTAGGGCATTCTAGGTTCATTTTAAGACCCTGGGGAACCCTCTAGAGCCTCGTGGTACCACTTAGAGCCTTGTAGGACCCTTCTAGGACCAGAAGGAACCCTCTAGAGCCCCCTGGGACCCACTTAGTGCCTTCTAGGACAATTCTAGCGCCCCCAGGGACCCTCTAGAGCCCCCTGGGACACACTTAGGGCCTTCTAGGACCCTTCTAGGACACAGGGAACCCTCAAGAGCCCCCTGGGACCCACTTAGGGCTTTCTAGGGCCATGGTAAGACCCTGGGGAACCCTCCAGAGCACCCTGGGTCCTCTTTAGTGCCTTCTAGTAACCTTCTAGGGCCCCCAGGGACATTCTAGAGCCCCCTGGTTACCCTTTGAGCCTTCTAGAACCCTTCTAGGAGCCCCAGGAACCCTCTAGAGCCCGCTGGGACCCCCTTAGGGCCTTCTAGGACCCTTCTAGGACCACCAGGAGCCCTCTAGAGCCCCCTAGGACCCACTTAGGGCCTTCTAGGACTCTTCTAGTACCCCCAGGGTCCCTCTAGAGCCCGCTGGGATCCTTTTAGGGCCTTCTAGGACCCTCCTAGGACCCACGGGTACCCTCTAGAGCCCTCTGGGACCCTTCTAGGCCTTTCTTGGACCCTTTTAGAATCACCAGGAACCCTCCAGAGTCCCCTGGGACCATTCTAGGGCTTTCTAGGACCCTTCTAGGACCACGAGGAACCCTCTAGAGCCCCCGGGACCATTTTAGGGCCTTCTAGGACCCTTCTAGGACCACGAGAAACCATCTATAGTTCTCTGGGACCCCTTTAGGGCGTTCTAGGACTCTTCTAGGATCCCCAGAGACCGTCTAGAGCCCCCTGGGATGCCTTAGAGCCTTCGAGGACCCTTCTAGGACCACGAGGAACCCTCTAGAGCCCCCTGGGACCCCCTTAGGGCATTCTAGGACCCTTCTAGGGCCCCCAGGGACCCTCTAGAGCCCCCTGGGACCCACTTAGGGCTTTCTAAGACCCTTCTAGGACCACCAGGAGCCCTCTATAGCCCTCTGGGACACCTTTTTGCACATTCTAGGACCCTTCTAGTGCCCCCAGGGACACTCTAGAGCCCCCTGGGACTCCTTAGAGCCTACTAGGACCCTTCTAGGACCACGAGAAACCCTCTAGAGCCCCCTGGGACCTTCTTAGGTCCTTCGAGGACCGTTCTAGGGTCACCAGGAACCCTCTAGAGCCCTCTGGGACCCACTTAGGGCCTTCTAGGACCCTTCTAGGACCACGAGAAACTCTCTAGAGCCCCCTGAGACTTGCTTAAGGCCTTCTAGGACTCTTCTAGGACCACGAGAAACCATCTAGAGCCCCCTGGGACCCACTTAGGGCATTCTAGGTTCATTTTAAGACCCTGGGGAACCATCTAGAGCCTCGTGGTACCACTTAGAGCCTTGTAGGACCCTTCTAGGACCAGAAGGAACCCTCTAGAGCCCTCTGGGACCCCCTTAGGGCCTTCTAGGACAATTCTAGCGCCCCCAGGGACCCTCTAGAGCCCCCTGGGACACACTTAGGGCCTTCTAGGACCCTTCTAGGACACAGGGAACCCTCAAGAGCCCCCTGGGACCCACTTAGGGCTTTCTAGGGCCATGGTAAGACCCTGGGGAACCCTCCAGAGCACCCTGGGTCCTCTTTAGTGCCTTCTAGTACCCTTCTAGGGCCCCCAGGGACCTTCTAGAGCCCCCTGGTTATCCTTTGAGCCTTCTAGAACCCTTCTAGGAGCCCCAGGAACCCTCTAGAGCCCGCTGGGACCCCCTTAGGGCATTCTAGGACCCTTCTAGGACCACAAGGAACCCTCTAGAGCCCCTGGGACCCATTTAGGGCCTTCTAGGACAATTCTAGGGCCGCCATTGTCCGTCTAGAGCCCCCTGGGACCCCTTTAGGGCCTTCTAGGACCCTTCTAGGACCACCAGGAGCCCTCTAGAGCCCCCTAGGACCCACTTAGGGCCTTCTAGGACTCTTCTAGTACCCCCAGGGACCCTCTAGAGCCCCCTGGGACCCTTTTAGGGCCTTCTAGGACCCTCCTAGGACCCACGGGTACCCTCTAGAGCCCTCTGGGACCCTTCTAGGCCTTTCTTGGACCCTTTTAGAATCACCAGGAACCCTCTAGAGCCCCCGGGACCCTTCTAGGGCCTTCTAGGACCCTTCTAGGACCACGAGAAACCATCTATAGCTCTCTGGGACCCCTTTAGGGCGTTCTAGGACTCTTCTAGGGTCCCCAGAGACCGTCTAGAGCCCCCTGGGATGCCTTAGAGCCTTCGAGGACCCTTCTAGGACCACGAGTAACCCTGTAGAGCCCCCTGGGACCCCCTTAGGGCATTCTAGGACCATTCTAGGGCCCCCAGGGACCCTCTAGAGCCCCCTGGGACCCACTTAGTGCCTTCTAAGACCCTTCTAGGACCACCAGGAGCCCTCTATAGCCCTCTGGGACACCTTTTTGCACATTCTAGGACACTTCTAGTGCCCCCAGAGACCCTCTAGAGCTCCCTGGGAGTCTTTAGGGCCTACTAGGACCCTTCTAGGATCACCAGGAACCCTCTAGAGCCCTCTGGGACCCACTTAGGGCCTTCTAGGACCCTTCTAGGACCACGAGGAACCCTCTAGAGCCCCCTGGGACCCCCTTAGGGCATTCTAGGACCCTTCTAGGGCCCCCAGGGACCCTCTAGAGCCCCCTGGGACCCCCTTAGGGCTTTCTAAGACCCTTCTAGGACCACCAGGAGCCCTCTATAGCCCTCTGGGACCCTCTTTGCGCCTTCTAGGACCCTTCTAGTGCCCCCAGGGACACTCTAGAGCCCCCTGGGACTCCTTAGGGCCTACTAGGACCCTTCTAGGACCACGAGAAACCCTCTAGAGCCCCCTGGGACCTCCTTAGGTCCTTCTAGGACCGTTCTAGGGTCACCAGGAACCCTCTAGAGCCCTCTGGGACCCACTTAGGGCCTTCTAGGACCCTTCTAGGACCACGAGGAACTCTCTAGAGCCCCCTGGGACTTGCTTAAGGCCTTCTAAGACTCTTCTAGGACCACGAGAAACCATCTAGAGCCCCCTGGGACCCACTTAGGGCATTCTAGGTTCATTTTAAGACCCTGGGGAACCCTCTAGAGCCTCGTGGTACCACTTAGAGCCTTGTAGGACTCTTCTAGGACCAGAAGGAACCCTCTAGAGCCCCCTGGGACCCCCTTAGGGCCTTCTAGGACAATTCTAGCGCCCCCAGGGACCCTCTAGAGCCCCCTGGGACACACTTAGGGCCTTCTAGGACCCTTCTAGGACACAGGGAACCCTCAAGAGCCCCCTGGGACCCACTTAGGGCTTTCTAGGGCCATGGTAAGACCCTGGGGAACCCTCCAGAGCACCCTGGGTCCTCTTTAGTGCCTTCTAGTACCCTTCTAGGGCCCCCAGGGACCTTCTAGAGCCCCCTGGTTACCCTTTGAGCCTTCTAGAACCCTTCTAGGAGCCCCAGGAACCCTCTAGAGCCCGCTGGGACCCCCTTAGGGCCTTCTAGGACCCTTCTAGGACCACAAGGAACTCTCTAGAGCCCCCTGAGACCCCTTTAGGGCCTTCTAGGACAATTCTAGGGCCGCCAGGGTCCGTCTAGAGCCCCCTGGGACCCCTTTAGGGCCTTCTAGGACCACCAGGAGCCCTCTAGAGCCCCCTAGGACCCACTTAGGGCCTACTAGGACTCTTCTAGTACCACCAGGGACCCTCTAGAGCCCCCTAGGACCCACTTAGGGCCTTCTAGGACTCTTCTAGTACCCCCAGGGACCCTCTAGAGCCCGCTGGGACCCTTTTAGGGCCTTCTAGGACCCTCCTAGGACCCACGGGTACCCTCTAGAGCCCTCTGGGACCCTTCTAGGGCTTTCTTGGACCCTTTTAGAATCACCAGGAACCCTCCAGAGTCCCCTGGGTCCCTTCTAGGGCTTTCTAGGACCCTTTTAGAATCACCAGGAACCCTCCAGAGTCCCCTGGGACCCTTCTAGGGCTTTCTAGGACCCTTCTAGGACCACGAGGAACCCTCTGGATTTCCCTGGGGTCCCCTTAGGGCCTTCTAGGACCCTTCTAGGACCACAAGGAACCCTCTAGAGCCCTCTGTGACACATTTTGTGCCTTCTAGGAGACTTTTAGTGCCCCCAGGGACCCTCTAGGCCCCCCTGTGACCCATTTAGGGCCTTCTAGGACAATTCTAGGGCCCCCAGGGACACTCTAGAGCCCCGTGGGACCCCTTAGAGCATTCTAGGACACTTCTAGGAGCCCCAGGAACCTTCTAGAACCCTCTGGGACCCACTTAGGCCCTTCTAGGACCCTTCTAGGACCACCAGGAACCTTCTAAAGCCCTCTGGGACCCCCTTAAAGCCTTCTAGGACCCTTCTAGTGCTCCCAGGAACCCTCTAGAGCCCTCTGGGACCCCTTTATGGCCTTCTAAGACCCTTCTAGGACCACAAGAAACGCTCTAGAGTCCCCTAGGACTCCTTAAGGCCTTCTAGGACCCTTCTAGGACCACGAGAAACCCTCTAGAGCCCCCAGGGACTCCCTTAGGGCCTTCTAGGACCCTTCTAGGATCACCAGGAAGCCTCTAGAGCCATCTGGGACCCACTTAGGACCTTCTAGGACCCTTCTAGGACCACGAGAAACCATCCAGAGCCCCCTGGGACTCCTTAGAGCCTTCTAGGACCCTTCTAGGAGTCCCTGAATCCCTCTAGAGCCCCATGGGACCCACTTAGGTCCTTCTAGGACACTTCAAACACCACCAGCATCCCTCTAGAGCTCACTGGGAAGCATTTAGGGCCTTCTAAGACCCTTCTAGGACCACGAGGAACCCTCTAGAGCCCCCTGGGACCATTTTAGGGCCTTCTAGGTCCCTTCTAGGACCACTAGGAACCATGTAGACCCCCTGGGACAATTTAGGACCTTCTAGGACCATTGTAAGACCATGGGGATCCCTGTAGAGCCCTCTGGGACCCCCTTAGGACCTTCTAGGACCCTTCTAGGACAACCAGGATCCCTCTAGAGCCCCTTGGAACCACCTTAGGGCCTTCTAAAACCCTTCTAGGACCTTGAGGAACCCTCTAGAGCTCTTTGGGACCCCTATAGAAGGGTCTGGAGGCCTTCAGGAGGGTCTGGATGGGCTCTAGAAAGGTCTGGGGGCCTTCAGAATGGCCCTTGGGGGATCTAGAAGGGTCTTGAGGCCTTCAGAAGGGTCCTGAGTGGCTCTAGAATGGTCTGGGGGCATTCAGAAGGGTCTGGATGGGCTCTAGAAGGGTCTGGGGTCCTTCAGAATGGCCCTGGGGGGATCTAGAATGGTCTGGAAGCCATCAGAAGGGCCCTGAGTGGCTCTAGAACCGTCTGGGGGCATTCAGAATGGCCCAGGGGAACTAGAAGGGTCTGGAGACCTTCAGAAGGGTCCTGAGCGGCTCTAGAAGGGTCTGGGGGCCGTCAGAAGGGCCGTGGGTGGGCTCTAGAAGGGTCTGGGGGCCTTCAGAAGGGCCCCGGGTGGGCTCTAGAAGGGTCTGGAGGCCTTCAGAAGGGTCCTGAGGGGCTCTAGAAGGGTCCAACTTGGATCTCAAACGGTCTAGGGCCTTCCGATTGGTCCTGGGGGGCTCTAGAAGGGTCTTGGAACCTTCATAAAGGTCCTGACTGGCTCTAGAAGGGTTCTGAGGGGCTCTAGAAGGGTCTGGGGGCATTCAGAAGGGTCCTGAGGGGCTCTAGAAGGGTCTGGGAGCCTTTAGAAGGGTCCTCGGGGGCTCTAGAAAGTCATAGAAGGGTCTTAGAAGGCCCTAACAGCGTCCCAGGGTGCTCCAGAGGGTTTCCAGAAGTCTTAGAAGAGTCCTACAAGGACCTAAGGAGGTGCCAGGGGGCTCCAGAGGCTTCCTGGTGACTCTAGAAGGGTCCTTGAAAGCCCTAAGTGGGTCCCAGGTGGATCTAGCGGGTACCTGTGGGTTCTAGAAGGTTCCTAGAAGGTCGTAAGGGGGTCCCAGGGGGCTCTAGAGGGTTCCTGGTGGTCCTAGAAGGTTCCTAGAAGGTCCTAAGGGGGTCCCAGAGCGCTCTAGAGGTATCCTCGTGGTCGTAGAAGGTTCCTATAAGGTTCTAAGGGGGTCTCAGGGGGCTCTAGATGGTTCCTCGTGGCCCTAGGAGGGTCCTAGAAAGCCCTAAGCGGGTCCCAGGAGGCTCTAGAGGGTTCCTGGTGACTCTAGAAGGGTCCCAGTAAGCCCTAGAAAGGTCCCAGGGGGCTCTAGAGGGTTCCTGGAGACCCTAGAAGAGTCCCAGAAAGCCCTAGAAGGGTCCCACGGGGCTCTAGAGGGTTCTCGTGGGTCCTAGAAGGGTTCTAGAAGGCCCTAAGGGTGCCCAGAGGACTCCAGAGGATTCTTCGTGGTCCTAGAAGAGCTCTAGAAGGCACTAAATAGGTCCAAGGTTGCTCTAGAGGGTTCCTCGTGGTCTTAGATGCGTCCGAGAAGGCCCTAAGGGGTCCCAGGGGGCTCTAGAGGGTCCTTGGGGCACTAGAAGGGTCCTAGAAGGCCTTAAGTGGGTCTCAGGTGGCTCTAGGGGTTTCCTCGTTGTCCTAGAAGGGTCCTAGGAGGCCCTAAGTGGGTCCCAGGGGGCTCTAGAGGGTTTCATGTGTTCCTAGAATAACCCAGAAGGCCCTAAGGAGGTCCCAGGTGGCTCTAGATGGTTTCTCGTTGTCCTAGAAGGGTCATAGAAGGCTCTAAGGGGGTCCTAGGGAGCTCTAGAGGGTTCCTCGTGGTGCTAGAATGTACCTAGAAGGCTCTAAGGTGGTCCCAGGTGGCTCTAGAGGGTTCTTTGTGGTCTTAGAAGCGTCCGAGAAGGCCCTAAGTGGGTCCCAGAGGGCTCTAGAAGGTCCCTGGGGGCCCTAGAAATGTCCTTGAAGGCCCTAAGGAGGTCCCAGGTGCCTCTAGAGAGTTTCTCGTGGTCTTAGAAGGGTTCTAGAAGGCCCTATGGGGTCCCAGGGGGCTCTAGAGTGTCCCTGGGACACTAGAAGTGTCCTAGAAGGCCCTAAGTTGGTTTCAGGGTGCTCTAGGGGGTTCCTCATGTCCTAGAATTGTCCTAGGAGGCCCTAAGTGGGTCCCAGGGGGCTCTAGAGGGCTCCTGGTGACTCTAGAAGTCTCCTATAAAGCTCTAGAAGGGTCCCAGAAGGCTCTAGAGGGTTCCTGGTGACACTAGAAGGGTCCTAGAAAGACCTAGAATGGTCCCAGAGGGCTCTAGAGGATTCCCGTGTGTCCTAGAAGGGTCCTAGAAGGCCCTAAAGGGGTCCCAAGGGGGTCTAGATGGTTCCTCGTGGTCCTAAAAGGGTCTTAGAAGGCCCTAAATGGGTCCCAGGGGGCTCTAGAGGGTTCCTCGTGGTTTTAGAAGGCTCCCAGGGGTCTTTAGAGGGTCCCTGGAGGCCCTAGAAGTATCCTAGAAGGCACTAAAGGGGACCCAGGGGGCTCTAGAGTGTTCCCCGTGGTCTTACAATCGTCCTAGAAGGCCCTAAGGGGGTACCAGGGGTCTCTAGGTTGTTTCTCGTGGTCCTAAAAGGGTCCTAGAAGGCCCTAAAGTGGTCCCAGGGGGCTCTAGAGGGTTCCTGGTGGTCCTAGAAGGGTCCTAGAAGGCACTAAAGGGGTCCCAGGGGTCTCTAGAAGGTTCCCGGGGTCTTACAATGATCCTAGAAGGCTCTAAGTGGGTCCCATGGGGCTCTAGATGGTTTCTCGTGGTCCTAGAAGGGTCCTAGAAGGCCCTAAAGGGGTCCCAGGGGGCTCTAGATTGTTTCTCGAGGTCCTAGAAGCGTCCTAGAAGGCCGTAAGTGTGTCCCAGGGGGCTCTAGAGGGTTCCTGGTGGTCCTAGAAGGATTCTAGAAGGCCCTAAGTGGTTCTCAGAGGGCTCTAGAGGGTTCCTCGTGGTCCTAGAAGGGTCTTAGAAGGCCATAAAGGGGTCCCAGGGTGCTCTAGAGGTCTTTAGTATGGATCTGGGGGGCTCTAGAAGGGTCTGGGCGCTTTTAGAATGGATGTGAGAAGCTCTAGAAGGGTTCAGGGTCTTTTTGAATCTCCCTGGGGGGCTCTAGAAGGGTCTGGGGGCTTTTAGAATTGTCCAGATGGGCTCTAGAAGGGTCTAGGGTCCTTTAGAATGCGTCTGGGGTGCTCTAGAAGGGTCTGGGGTCTTTTAAAATGGACGTGAGAAGATCTAGATGGGTCCAGGGGTCTTTAGAATGTCGCTGAGGGCCTCTAGAAGGGTCTGGGGTCCTCTAGAAGGGACGTGAGATGCTCTAGAAGGGTCCAGGGTCCTTTAGAACGTCTCTGGGGGGCTCTAGAAGGGTCTGGGGGCCTTTAGAAAGGACGTGAGAATCTCTAGAAGGGTCCAGGGGCCTTTAGAACGTCTCTGGGGGGCTCTAGTGGGATCTGGGGTCTTTTAGAAGGACTCTGGGGCCCTCTAGAAGGGTCTAGGGTCCATTAGAATGGGTCTGGGAGGATTTAGAAGGGTCTAGATGCCTTTAGAACGTCTCTGGGGGGTCTAGAAGGGTCTGGGGTCTTTTAGAAGCGACGTGAGAAGCTCTAGAAGGGTCCAGGGTCCTTTAGAAGGTCTCTGGGGGGCTCTAGAAGGGTCTGTGGGCATTTAGAAGGGATGTGAGTGGCTGTAGAAGGGTCTGGGCGCCTTTAGAAGGTCTCTGGGGGGCTCTAGAAAGGTCTGGGTTCTTTTAGAAGGGACGTGAGAAGCTCTAGAAGGGTCCAAGGACCTTTAAAATAGTTCTGGGGGCTCTAGAGGAGTCTGGAGGCTGTTAGAATGGTCCAGATGGGCTCTAGAATGGCCTGGTCGCTTTTAGAAGGTCTCTGGGGGGCTCTGGAAGGGTCTGGGGTCTTTTAGAAGGGACGTGAGAAGCTCTAGAAGGGTCCAGGGGCCTTTAGAAGGTCTCTGGGGGGCACTCAAAGGGTCTGGGGGCTTTTAGAAGGGACGTGAGAAGCTCTGGAAGGGTCCAGGGGCCTTTAGAAGGGCTCTGGGGAGTCTGGAATGGTCTGGGGGCCTCTAGAATGGTCCAGAAGGGCTCTAGAATGGTCTTGGCACTTTTAGAAGGGCCCCGGTGGGTGCTAGAATGGTCTGGGGTCTTTTAGAATGGACGTCAGGTGCTCTAGAAGGGTCTGGGGGCTTTTAGAAGGGTCCAGTGGAGCTCTAGGAGGGTCTGGGGGCCTTTAGAAGGGCTCTGGCGGTCTTTAGAGAGATCTGGGGGCCTTTAGAAAGACTCTGGGGGCCTCTAGAAGGGTCTAGAGGCCTTTAGATTTGTCTAGAGGGGCTCTAGAAGGACTAATCCCCTAACCCTAACACTTAACCCTAACCCCCTATCCCCAACCCTGACCCTAACCGGATAACCATAACCCTAATCCCTATCCCCCTAACCCTAATCCCTAACACCCTAACCCTAACCCTAATCCCTTACACCCTAACCCTAACCCCGTAACGCTAAGCACATAACATGAAACCCTAACCCTAACCCTAACCCTAACCCTAACCCAACCCTGACCCTAACCCTAACCATAAACCCTAACCCCTAACCCTAACCCTAATGACCCTAAACTCTAACCCTCACCCTAACCCCTAACCATAACCATAACCCTAACCATAACCCTAACCCTTATGACCCTAACCCTAACCTTAACCCTAATCTAACCCTAACCCCTAACCCTAAGCCTAAACCCTAACCCTAAACCCTAACCCTAACCCTTACCCCTAACCCTAAACCTAACCCTAAACCTAACCCTAACCCTAATGACCCTAACCCTAACCCTAATGACCCTAACCCTAAACCTAACCCCTAAACCCTAACCCTAATGACCCTAACACTAACCCTAATGACCCTAACCCTAACCCTATACCCCTAACCATAACCCTAACCCTTATGACCGTAACCCTAACCTTAACCCTAATCTAACCCTAACCTAACCCTAACCCTAACCCCTAACCCTAACCCTAATGACCCTAACCCTAAACCTAACCCCAACCCTAACCCTAAACCTAACCCCTAACCCCTAACCCTAATGACCCTAATCCTAACCCTAACCCTCAACACAAACCCTAACCCTAACCCCTAACCCCTAACCCTAACCCCTAACTCTAACCCCAAACCCCTAACCCTAACCCTAATTACCCTAACCCTAACCCTAACACTAACCCTAACCCAACCCTAACCCTAACCCTAACCCTAACCCCTAACCCTAACCCTAACCCTAAACCCTAACCCTAAACCCTAACCCTAACCATAACCCCTAACCCCTAACCCTAACCCCTAACTCTAACCCCTAACCCTAACCCTAATGACCCTAACCCTAACCCTAACCCTATACCCCTATCCATATCCCCTAACCCTAACCCAAATCCTAACCCTAACCCTAATGACCCTAACCCTAACACTAACCCCTAACTTCTAGAGCTTCTCACGTCCCTACTAAAAGACCCTGGACCCTTCTAGAGCCCCCTGGGTCCCTTCTAAAAGTGCCAAGACCCTTCTAGAGCCCATCTGGACAATTCTAAGGGCCCCCAGATCCCTCTGGACCCCCCAGAGACCTTCTAAAGGCCCCTGGACCCTTCTAGAGCTTCTCACGTCCCTTCTAAAAGCCCCCAGACCCTTCTAGAGCCCCCCAGAGACATTATAAAGGCCCCTGGACCCTTCTAGAGCTTCTCATGACCCTTTTAAAAGCCCCCACACCCATCTAGAGCCCCCCAGAGACATTCTAAAGGCACCTGGACCCTTCAAGAGCTTCTCACGCCCATTCTAAAAGAACCCAGACCCTTCTAGAGCCCCCCAGAGAGCTTCAAAAAGACCCTGAACCCTTCTAGAGCTTCTTACATCCCTTCTAAAAGCCCCCAGACCCTTCTAGAGCCCCCCAGATCCAATCTAAAGATATCTAGAGCCCCCTGGGACCCCTTTACGGCCTTCTAAGACCCTTCTAGGACCACGAGGAGCCATCTAGAGCCCCCTGGGACCCCTTAAGGCCTTCTAGGACCCATCTAGGACCACGAGAATCCCTCTAGAGCCCCCTGGGACCTCTTTAGGGCCTTCTTGGACCCTTCTAGGGCCCCCCAGGGACCCTCTAGAACCCACTGGGACCCACTTAGGGCCTTCTAGGACCCTTCTAGGACCACGAGAAACCCTCTAGAGCCACCTGGGACTCCCGTAGGGCCTTCTAGGATCATTGTAAGCCCCCAGGGAACCCTCTAGAGCCCTCTGGGACCCTTCTAGGGCTTTCTAGGACCCTTTTAGAATCACCAGGAACCCTCTAGAGCACCCTGGGACCCTTCTAGGGCTTTCTTGGACACTTTTAGAGTCACCAGGAACCCTCTAGAGCCCCCTGGGACCCCTCTAGGACCACGAGAAACCATCTAGAGCTCCCTGGGACCCACTTAGTGCCTTCTAGGATGCTTCTAGGGACACCAGAGACCCTCTAGAGCCCCCTGGGACACACTTAGGGCCTTCTAGGACCCTTCTAGGACCACGAGGAACCCTCTAGAGCCCACTGAGACCCGCTTAGGACCTTCTAGGACCCTTCTATGACCACGAGGAACCCTCTAGAGCCACCTAGGACCCCCTTAGGGCCTTCTAGAACCCTTCTTGGACCCCCAGGGACCCTCTAGAGCCCACTGGCCCCCCTTAGGGCCTTCTAGGACCCTTCTAGGACCACGAGAAACAATCTAGAGCCCCCTGGGACCCCCTTAGGGCCAACTAGGACCAGTGTAAGACCCTGGGGAACCCTCTAGAGCCCCCTGGGTCCCCTTTAGGGCCTTCTAGGACCCTTCTAGGGACCCCAGGGACCCTCTAGAGCCCACTGGGACTGCCTTAGGGCCTACTAGGACCCTTCTAGGACTATGAGGAACCCTCTAGAGCCCCCTGGGACACACTTAGGGCCATCTAGGACCCTTCTAGGACCCACGGGAACCATCTAGAGCCCCGTGGGACCCCCTTCGGGCCTTCTAGGACACTTCTAAGTCCTCCAGGGACCCTCTAGAGCCCCCTGGGACCGCTTAGAGCCTTCTAGGACCCTTCTAGGACCTGTGGGTACCCTCTAGAGCCCCCTGGGACCCTTCTAGGGCTTTCTAGGACACGTCTAGAGTCACCAGAAACCCTCTAGAGATCCCTTGGACCCCTTAAGGGCCTTCTAGGACCCTTCTAGGACCACGAGAAAACTTCCAGAGCCCCCTGGGACCTACTTAGGGCCTTCTAGGACCATTTTAAGACCCCGGGGAACCCTGTAGAGCCCCCTGGGACCCCTTTAGGGCCTTCTAAGACCATTTTAAGATATCGGGTAAGCCTCTAGAGCCCCCTGGGACCCCCTTAGGGCCTTCTAGGACCATGGTAAGACCCCGGGGAACCCTCCAGAGCACCCTGGGTCCTCTTTAGTGCCTTCTAGTACCCTTCTAGGGCCCCCAGGGACCTTCTAGAGCCCCCTGGTTACCCTTTGAGCCTTCTAGAACCCTTCTAGGAGCCCCAGGAACCCTCTAGAGCTTCCTGAGACCCCCTTAGGGCCTTCTAGGACCCTTCTAGGACGGCGAGGAACCCTCTAGAGCCCTCTGGGACCCCATTAGGGCCTTCTAGGGCCCTTCTAGTGCAGGCAGGGACCCTCTAGAGCCCCCTGGGACCCACTCAGGGCCTTCTAGGACCATTTTAAGACTCTCTGGAACCATCTAGAGCCCCCTGGGAAAACTTAGAGCATTCTAGGACCCTTCTAGGACCCCAGGAATATTCTAGAACCCCCTGGGACCACCTTAGGGCCTTCTAGTACCGTTCTAGGACCACCAGGAACCCTCTAGAGCCCCCTGTGACCCCCTTAGGGCCTTCTAGGACCCTTCTCGGACCACCAGGAACCCTCTAGAGCCCCCTGTGACACTCTTAGGGCCTTCTAGGACTCTTCTAGGACCATGAGGAAACCATCTAGAGCCCCCTGGGTCCCGCTTAGGGCCTTCTAGGACCATGGTAAGACCCCGGGGAACCCTCTAGAGCACCCTGGGTCCTCTATACAGCCTTCTAGGACCCTTCTAGGACCACCAGGATCCCTCTAGAGCCCCCTGGGACCCACTTAGGGCCATCTAGGGGTCTTCTAGGACCACGAGTAACCATCTAGAGACCCGTGGGATGACTTAAGGGCCTTCTAGGGGTCTTCTAGGGCCACGAGTAACCATCTAGAGACATGTGGGACCACTTAAGGGCCTTCTTGGACACTTCTTGGTCCACAAGAGACCCTCTAGAGCCCCCTGGGATCACTTAGAGCCTTCTAGGTCCATTCTATGAGTCCCAGGAAACACATAGAGCCCCCGGGACCCCTTTAGGGCCTTCTAGGACCCTTCTAGGACCACCAGGAGCCCTCTAGAGCCCCCTAGGACCCACTTAGGGCCTTCTAGGACCCTCCTAGGACCCACGGGTACCCTCTAGAGCCCTCTGGGACCCTTCTAGGGCTTTCTTGGACCCTTTTAGAATCACTAGGAACCCTCCAGAGTCCCCTGGGACCCTTCTAGGGCTTTCTAGGACCCTTCTAGGACCACGAGGAACCCTCTAGAGCCCCCTGGGACCCACTTAGGGCATTCTAGGACCCTTCTAGGGCCCCCAGGGACCCTCTAGAGCCCCCTGGGACCCACTTAGGGCCTTCTAAGACCCTTCTAGGACCACCAGGAGCCCTCTATAGCCCTCTGGGACACCTTTTTGCACATTCTAGGACACTTCTAGTGCCCCCAGAGACCCTCTAGAGCTCCCTGGGAGTCTTTAGAGCCTTCTAGGACCCTTCTAGGACCACGAGGAACCCTCTAGAGCCCCCTGGGACCCCCTTAGGGCATTCTAGGACCCTTCTAGGGCCCCCAGGGACCCTCTAGACCCCCCTGGGACCCACTTACGGCTTTCTAAGACCCTTCTAGGACCACCAGGAGCCCTCTATAGCCCTCTGGGACCCTCTTTGCGCCTTCTAGGACCCTTCTAGTGCCCCCAGGGACACTCTAGATCCCCCTGGGACTCCTTAGGGCCTAGTAGGACCCTTCTAGGACCACGAGAAATCCTCTAGAGCCCCCTGGGACCTCCTTAGGTCCTTCTAGGACCGTTCTAGGGTCACCAGGAACCCTCTAGAGCCCTCTGGGACCCACTTAGGGCCTTCTAGGACCCTTCTAGGACCACGAGGAACTCTCTAGAGCCCCCTGGGACTTGCTTAAGGCCTTCTAGGACTCTTCTAGGACCACGAGAAACCATCTAGAGCCCCCTGGGACCCACTTAGGGCATTCTAGGTTCATTTTACTACCCTGGGAAACCCTCTAGAGCCTCGTGGTACCACTTAGAGCCTTGTAGGACCCTTCTAGGACCAGAAGGAACCCTCTAGAGCCCCCTGGGACACACTTAGGGCCTTCTAGGACCCTTGTAGGACACAGGGAACCCTCAAGAGCCCCCTGGGACCCACTTAGGGCTTTCTAGGGCCATGGTAAGACCCTGGGGAACCCTCCAGAGCACCCTGGGTCCTCTTTAGTGCCTTCTAGTACCCTTCTAGGGCCCCCAGGGACCTTCTAGAGCCCCCTGGTTACCCTTTGAGCCTTCTAGAACCCTTCTAGGAGCCCCAGGAACCCTCTAAAGCCCCCTGGGACCCCTTTAGGGCCTTCTAGGACAAATCTAGGGCCGCCAGGGTCCCTCTAGAGCCCCCTGGGACCCCTTTAGGGCCTTCTAGGACCCTTCTAGGACCACCAGGAGCCCTCTAGAGCCCCCTAGGACCCACTTAGGGCCTTCTAGGACTCTTCTAGTACCCCCAGGGACCCTCTAGAGCCCGCTGGGACCCCCTTAGGGCCTTCTAGGACAATTCTAGGGCCGCCAGCGTCCCTCTAGAGCCCCCTGGGACCCCTTTAGGGCCTTCTAGGACCCTTCTAGGACCACCAGGAGCCCTCTAGATCCCCCTAGGACCCACTTAGGGCCTTCTAGGACTCTTCTAGTACCCCCAGGGACCCTCTAGAACCCCCTGGGACCCTTTTAGGGCCTTCTAGGACCCTCCTAGGACCCACGGGTACCCTCTAGAGCCGTCTGGGACCCTTCTAGGCCTTTCTTGGACCCTTTTAGAATCACCAGGAACCCTCCAGAGTCCCCTGGGACCCTTCTAGTGCTTTCTAGGACCCTTCTAGGACCACGAGGAACCCTCTAGAGCCCCCTGGGACCATTTTAGGGCCTTCTAGGACCCTTCTAGGACCACGAGAAACCATCTATAGCTCTCTGGGACCCCTTTAGGGCGTTCTAGGACTCTTCTAGGGTCCCCAGAGACCGTCTAGAGCCCCCTGGAATGCCTTAGAGCCTTCGAGGACCCTTCTAGGACCACGAGGAACCCTCTAGAGCCCCCTGGGACCCCCTTAGGGCATTCTAGGACCCTTCTAGGGCCCCCAGGGACCCTCTAGAGCCCCCTGGGACCCACTTAGGGCCTTCTAAGACCCTTCTAGGACCACCAGGAGCCCTCTATAGCCCTCTGGGACACCTTTTTGCACATTCTAGGACACTTCTAGTGCCCCCAGAGACCCTCTAGAGCTCCCTGGGAGTCTTTAGGGCCTACTAGGACCCTTCTAGGATCACCAGGAACCCTCTAGAGCCCTCTGGGACCCACTTAGGGCCTTCTAGGACCCTTCTAGGACCACGAGGAACCCTCTAGAGCCCCCTGGGACTTGCTTAAGGCCTTCTAGAACCCTTCTAGGACCAGGAGAAACACTCTACAGCCCCCTGGGACTCCCTTAGGGCCTTCTAGGATCATTATAAGACCCTGGGGAACCCTCAAGAGCCTCGTGGGACCCCTTAGAGCCTTCTAGGACCCTTCTAGGACCACGAGGATCCCTCTAGAGCCCCCTGGGACACCTTAGGGCCTTCTAGGGCTCTTCTAGCGCCCCCAGTGACCCTCTAGACCCCCCTGGAACTTGCTTAAGTCCTTCTAGAACCATTCTAGGGCCACGAGGAACCCTCAAGAGCCCCCTGGGACCCCCTTAGGGCCTTCTAGGTCCATGGTAAAACCCCGGGGAACCCTCTAGAGCACCCTGGGTCCTGTTTAAGGCCTTCTAGTACGCTTCTAGGGCCCCCAGGGACCTTCTAGAGCCCCCTGGGTCCACTTAGGGCCTTTTAGGACCATTCTAGGACCAGGAGGAACCATCTAGAGCCCTCTGAGAACCCCTTAGGGCCTTCTAGGACCATTTTAAGTCTCCGGGGAACCATCTAGAGGCCCCTGAGACCCCTTAGAACATTCTAGGACCCTTCTATGACCACGAGGAACCTTCTAGAACCACCTGGGACACCCTTAGGGCCGTCTAGGACCCTTCTCGGACCACCAGGAACCCTCTAGAGCCCCCTGGGACTTGCTTAAGGCCTTCTAGGACTCTTCTAGGACCACGAGGAAACCAGATAGAGCCCCCTGGGACCCACTTAGGGCCTTCTAGGACCATGGTAAGACCCCGGGGAACACTCTAGAGCACCCTGCGTCCTCTTTAGGGTCTTCTAGTACACTTCTAGGGACCCAGGGACTTTCTAGAGCTCCCTGGTTCCCTTTAGAGCCTTCTAGAACCCTTCTAGGAGCCCCAGGAACCCTCTAGAGCCCTCTGGGACTCTCTTTGCGCCTTCTAGGACCCTTCTAGGACCACGAGGAACCCTCTAGAGCCCTCTGGGACCCCCTTAGGTCCTTCTAGGACCCTTCTAGACCCCCCAATAACCCTCTAGATCCCTCTGGGACCCACTTAGGGCCTTCTAGCACTCTTCTAGGACCACAAGGATCTCTCTAGAGCCCACTGGGACCCCCTAAGAACTTCAAGGACCTTTCTAGGACCACAAGAAACCATCTAGAACCACTTGGGACTCACATAGGGCCTTCTAGGATCATTGTAAGACCCTGGGGAACCATCTAGAGCGTCGTGGGACCACTTAGAGCCTTCTAGGACAATTCTAGTACCACAAGGAACCCTCTAGAGCCCCCTGGGACCAATTTAGGGCCTTCTAGGACCCTTCTAGGACCACGAGGAACCCTCTAGAGCCCTCTGGGACCCCCTTAGGGCCTTCTAGGACAATTCTAGCGCCCCCAGGTACCCTCTAGAGCCCCCTGGGACCCCCTTAGGGCCTTCTAGGACCCTTGTAGGACACAGGGAACCCTCAAGAGCCCCCTGGGACCCACTTAGGGCTTTCTAGGGCCATGGTAAGACCCTGGGGAACCCTCCAGAGCACCCTGGGTCCTCTTTAGTGCCTTCTAGTACCCTTCTAGGGCCCCCAGGGACCTTCTAGAGCCCCCTGGTTACCCTTTGAGCCTTCTAGAACCCTTCTAGGAGCCCCAGGAACCCTCTAAAGCCCCCTGGGACCCCTTTAGGGCCTTCTAGGACAAATCTAGGGCCGCCAGGGTCCCTCTAGAGCCCCCTGGGACCCCTTTAGGGCCTTCTAGGACCCTTCTAGGACCACCAGGAGCCCTCTAGAGCCCCCTAGGACCCACTTAGGGCCTTCTAGGACTCTTCTAGTACCCCCAGGGACCCTCTAGAGCCCGCTGGGACCCCCTTAGGGCCTTCTAGGACAATTCTAGGGCCGCCAGCGTCCCTCTAGAGCCCCCTGGGACCCCTTTAGGGCCTTCTAGGACCCTTCTAGGACCACCAGGAGCCCTCTAGATCCCCCTAGGACCCACTTAGGGCCTTCTAGGACTCTTCTAGTACCCCCAGGGACCCTCTAGAGCCCCCTGGGACCCTTTTAGGGCCTTCTAGGACCCTCCTAGGACCCACGGGTACCCTCTAGAGCCGTCTGGGACCCTTCTAGGCCTTTCTTGGACCCTTTTAGAATCACCAGGAACCCTCCAGAGTCCCCTGGGACCCTTCTAGTGCTTTCTAGGACCCTTCTAGGACCACGAGGAACCCTCTAGAGCCCCCTGGGACCATTTTAGGGCCTTCTAGGACCCTTCTAGGACCACGAGAAACCATCTATAGCTCTCTGGGACCCCTTTAGGGCGTTCTAGGACTCTTCTAGGGTCCCCAGAGACCGTCTAGAGCCCCCTGGAATGCCTTAGAGCCTTCGAGGACCCTTCTAGGACCACGAGGAACCCTCTAGAGCCCCCTGGGACCCCCTTAGGGCATTCTAGGACCCTTCTAGGGCCCCCAGGGACCCTCTAGAGCCCCCTGGGACCCACTTAGGGCCTTCTAAGACCCTTCTAGGACCACCAGGAGCCCTCTATAGCCCTCTGGGACACCTTTTTGCACATTCTAGGACACTTCTAGTGCCCCCAGAGACCCTCTAGAGCTCCCTGGGAGTCTTTAGGGCCTACTAGGACCCTTCTAGGATCACCAGGAACCCTCTAGAGCCCTCTGGGACCCACTTAGGGCATTCTAGGACCCTTCTAGGACCACGAGGAACCCTCTAGAGCCCCCTGGGACTTGCTTAAGGCCTTCTAGAACCCTTCTAGGACCAGGAGAAACAGTCTAGAGCCCCCTGGGACTCCCTTAGGGCCTTCTAGGATCATTATAACACCCTGGGGAACCCTCAAGAGCCTCGTGGGACCCCTTAGAGCCTTCTAGGACCCTTCTAGGACCACGAGGATCCCTCTAGAGCCCCCTGGGACACCTTAGGGCCTTCTAGGGCTCTTCTAGCGCCCCCAGTGACCCTCTAGACCCCCCTGGAACTTGCTTAAGTCCTTCTAGAACCATTCTAGGGCCACGAGGAACCCTCTAGAGCCCCCTGGGACCCCCTTAGGGCCTTCTAGGTCCATGGTAAAACCCCGGGGAACCCTCTAGAGCACCCTGGGTCCTGTTTAAGGCCTTCTAGTACGCTTCTAGGGCCCCCAGGGACCTTCTAGAGCCCCCTGGGTCCACTTAGGGCCTTTTAGGACCATTCTAGGACCAGGAGGAACCATCTAGAGCCCTCTGAGAACCCCTTAGGGCCTTCTAGGACCATTTTAAGTCTCCGGGGAACCATCTAGAGGCCCCTGAGACCCCTTAGAACATTCTAGGACCCTTCTATGACCACGAGGAACCTTCTAGAACCACCTGGGACCCCCTTAGGGCCGTCTAGGACCCTTCTCGGACCACCAGGAACCCTCTAGAGCCCCCTGGGACTTGCTTAAGGCCTTCTAGGACTCTTCTAGGACCACGAGGAAACCAGATAGAGCCCCCTGGGACCCACTTAGGGCCTTCTAGGACCATGGTAAGACCCCGGGGAACACTCTAGAGCACCCTGCGTCCTCTTTAGGGTCTTCTAGTACACTTCTAGGGACCCAGGGACTTTCTAGAGCTCCCTGGTTCCCTTTAGAGCCTTCTAGAACCCTTCTAGGAGCCCCAGGAACCCTCTAGAGCCCTCTGGGACTCTCTTTGCGCCTTCTAGGACCCTTCTAGGACCACGAGGAACCCTCTAGAGCCCTCTGGGACCCCCTTAGGTCCTTCTAGGACCCTTCTAGACCCCCCAATAACCCTCTAGATCCCTCTGGGACCCACTTAGGGCCTTCTAGCACTCTTCTAGGACCACAAGGATCTCTCTAGAGCCCACTGGGACCCCCTAAGAACTTCAAGGACCTTTCTAGGACCACAAGAAACCATCTAGAACCACTTGGGACTCACATAGGGCCTTCTAGGATCATTGTAAGACCCTGGGGAACCATCTAGAGCGTCGTGGGACCACTTAGAGCCTTCTAGGACAATTCTAGTACCACAAGGAACCCTCTAGAGCCCCCTGGGACCAATTTAGGGCCTTCTAGGACCCTTCTAGGACCACGAGGAACCCTCTAGAGCCCTCTGGGACCCCCTTAGGGCCTTCTAGGACAATTCTAGCGCCCCCAGGTACCCTCTAGAGCCCCCTGGGACCCCCTTAGGGCCTTCTAGGACCCTTGTAGGACACAGGGAACCCTCAAGAGCCCCCTGGGACCCACTTAGGGCTTTCTAGGGCCATGGTAAGACCCTGGGGAACCCTCCAGAGCACCCTGGGTCCTCTTTAGTGCCTTCTAGTACCCTTCTAGGGCCCCCAGGGACCTTCTAGAGCCCCCTGGTTACCCTTTGAGCCTTCTAGAACCCTTCTAGGAGCCCCAGGAACCCTCTAAAGCCCCCTGGGACCCCTTTAGGGCCTTCTAGGACAAATCTAGGGCCGCCAGGGTCCCTCTAGAGCCCCCTGGGACCCCTTTAGGGCCTTCTAGGACCCTTCTAGGACCACCAGGAGCCCTCTAGAGCCCCCTAGGACCCACTTAGGGCCTTCTAGGACTCTTCTAGTACCCCCAGGGACCCTCTAGAGCCCGCTGGGACCCCCTTAGGGCCTTCTAGGACAATTCTAGGGCCGCCAGCGTCCCTCTAGAGCCCCCTGGGACCCCTTTAGGGCCTTCTAGGACCCTTCTAGGACCACCAGGAGCCCTCTAGATCCCCCTAGGACCCACTTAGGGCCTTCTAGGACTCTTCTAGTACCCCCAGGGACCCTCTAGAGCCCCCTGGGACCCTTTTAGGGCCTTCTAGGACCCTCCTAGGACCCACGGGTACCCTCTAGAGCCGTCTGGGACCCTTCTAGGCCTTTCTTGGACCCTTTTAGAATCACCAGGAACCCTCCAGAGTCCCCTGGGACCCTTCTAGTGCTTTCTAGGACCCTTCTAGGACCACGAGGAACCCTCTAGAGCCCCCTGGGACCATTTTAGGGCCTTCTAGGACCCTTCTAGGACCACGAGAAACCATCTATAGCTCTCTGGGACCCCTTTAGGGCGTTCTAGGACTCTTCTAGGGTCCCCAGAGACCGTCTAGAGCCCCCTGGAATGCCTTAGAGCCTTCGAGGACCCTTCTAGGACCACGAGGAACCCTCTAGAGCCCCCTGGGACCCCCTTAGGGCATTCTAGGACCCTTCTAGGGCCCCCAGGGACCCTCTAGAGCCCCCTGGGACCCACTTAGGGCCTTCTAAGACCCTTCTAGGACCACCAGGAGCCCTCTATAGCCCTCTGGGACACCTTTTTGCACATTCTAGGACACTTCTAGTGCCCCCAGAGACCCTCTAGAGCTCCCTGGGAGTCTTTAGGGCCTACTAGGACCCTTCTAGGATCACCAGGAACCCTCTAGAGCCCTCTGGGACCCACTTAGGGCATTCTAGGACCCTTCTAGGACCACGAGGAACCCTCTAGAGCCCCCTGGGACTTGCTTAAGGCCTTCTAGAACCCTTCTAGGACCAGGAGAAACAGTCTAGAGCCCCCTGGGACTCCCTTAGGGCCTTCTAGGATCATTATAAGACCCTGGGGAACCCTCAAGAGCCTCGTGGGACCCCTTAGAGCCTTCTAGGACCCTTCTAGGACCACGAGGATCCCTCTAGAGCCCCCTGGGACACCTTAGGGCCTTCTAGGGCTCTTCTAGCGCCCCCAGTGACCCTCTAGACCCCCCTGGAACTTGCTTAAGTCCTTCTAGAACCATTCTAGGGCCACGAGGAACCCTCTAGAGCCCCCTGGGACCCCCTTAGGGCCTTCTAGGTCCATGGTAAAACCCCGGGGAACCCTCTAGAGCACCCTGGGTCCTGTTTAAGGCCTTCTAGTACGCTTCTAGGGCCCCCAGGGACCTTCTAGAGCCCCCTGGGTCCACTTAGGGCCTTTTAGGACCATTCTAGGACCAGGAGGAACCATCTAGAGCCCTCTGAGAACCCCTTAGGGCCTTCTAGGACCATTTTAAGTCTCCGGGGAACCATCTAGAGGCCCCTGAGACCCCTTAGAACATTCTAGGACCCTTCTATGACCACGAGGAACCTTCTAGAACCACCTGGGACCCCCTTAGGGCCGTCTAGGACCCTTCTCGGACCACCAGGAACCCTCTAGAGCCCCCTGGGACTTGCTTAAGGCCTTCTAGGACTCTTCTAGGACCACGAGGAAACCAGATAGAGCCCCCTGGGACCCACTTAGGGCCTTCTAGGACCATGGTAAGACCCCGGGGAACACTCTAGAGCACCCTGCGTCCTCTTTAGGGTCTTCTAGTACACTTCTAGGGACCCAGGGACTTTCTAGAGCTCCCTGGTTCCCTTTAGAGCCTTCTAGAACCCTTCTAGGAGCCCCAGGAACCATCTAGAGCCCTCTGGGACTCTCTTTGCGCCTTCTAGGACCCTTCTAGGACCACGAGGAACCCTCTAGAGCCCTCTGGGACCCCCTTAGGTCCTTCTAGGACCCTTCTAGACCCCCCAATAACCCTCTAGATCCCTCTGGGACCCACTTAGGGCCTTCTAGCACTCTTCTAGGACCACAAGGATCTCTCTAGAGCCCACTGGGACCCCCTAAGAACTTCAAGGACCTTTCTAGGACCACAAGAAACCATCTAGAACCACTTGGGACTCACATAGGGCCTTCTAGGATCATTGTAAGACCCTGGGGAACCATCTAGAGCGTCGTGGGACCACTTAGAGCCTTCTAGGACAATTCTAGTACCACAAGGAACCCTCTAGAGCCCCCTGGGACCAATTTAGGGCCTTCTAGGACCCTTCTAGGACCACGAGGAACCCTCTAGAGCCCTCTGGGACCCCCTTAGGGCCTTCTAGGACAATTCTAGCGCCCCCAGGTACCCTCTAGAGCCCCCTGGGACCCCCTTAGGGCCTTCTAGGACCCTTCTAGGACACAGGGAACCCTCAAGAGCCCCCTGGGACCCCCTTAGGGCTTTCTAGGGCCATGGTAAGACCCTGGGGAACCCTCCAGAGCACCCTGGGTCCTCTTTAGTGCCTTCTAGTACCCTTCTAGGGACCCCAGGGACCTTCTAGAGCCCCCTGGTTACCCTTTGAGCCTTCTAGAACCCTTCTAGGAGCCCCAGGAACCCTCCAGAGCCCGCTGGGACCCCCTTAGGGCCTTCTAGGACCCTTCTAGGACCACAAGGAACCCTCTAGAGCCGCCTGGGACCCCTTTAGGGCCTTCTAGGACAATTCTAGGGCCGCCAGGGTCCGTCTAGAGCCCCCGGGACCATTTTAGGGCCTTCTAGGACCCTTCTAGGACCACCAGGAGCCCTCTAGAGCCCCCTAGGACTCACTTAGGGCCTTCTAGGACTCTTCTAGCGTCCCCAGAGACAGTCTAGAGCCCCCTGGGATGCCTTAGAGCCTTCGAGGACCCTTCTAGGACCATGAGGAACCCTCTAGAGCCCCCTGGGACCCCCTTAGGGCATTCTAGGACCCTTCTAGGGCCCCCAGGGACCCTCTAGAGCCCCCTGGGACCCACTTAGGGCCTTCTAAGACCCTTCTAGGACCACCAGGAGCCCTCTATAGCCCTCTGGGACACCTTTTTGCACATTCTAGGACACTTCTAGTGCCCCCAGAGACCCTCTAGCGCTCCCTGGGAGTCTTTAGGGCCTACTAGGACCCTTCTAGGATCACCAGGAACCCTCTAGAGCCCTCTGGGACCCACTTAGGGCCTTCTAGGACCCTTCTAGGACCACGAGGAACCCTCTAGAGCCCCCTGGGACTTGCTTAAGGCCTTCTAGAACCCTTCTAGGACCAGGAGAAACACTCTACAGCCCCCTGGGACTCCCTTAGGGCCTTCTAGGATCATTGTAAGACCCTGGGGAACCCTCAAGAGCCTCGTGGGACCCCTTAGAGCCTTCTAGGACCCTTCTAGGACCACGAGGATCCCTCTAGAGCCCCCTGGGACATCTTAGGGCCTTCTAGGGCTCTTCTAGCGCCCCCAGTGACCCTCTAGACCCCCCTGGAACTTGCTTAAGTCCTTCTAGAACCCTTCTAGTGCCACGAGGAACCCTCTAGAGCCCCCTGGGACCCCCTTAGGGCCTTCTAGGTCCATGGTAAAACCCCGGGGAACCCTCTAGAGCACCCTGGGTCCTATTTAAGGCCTTCTAGTACACTTCTAGGGCCCCCAGGGACCTTCTAGAGCCCCCTGGGTCCACTTAGGGCCTTTTAGGACCATTCTAGGACCAGGAGGAACCATCTAGAGCCCTCTGAGAACTCCTTAGGGCCTTCTAAGACCATTTTAAGTCTCCGGGGAACCATCTAGAGGCCCCTGAGACCCCTTAGAACATTCTAGGACCCTTCTATGACCACGAGGAACCTTCTAGAACCACCTGGGACCCCCTTAGGGCCGTCTAGGACCCTTCTCGGACCACCAGGAACCCTCTAGAGCCCTCTGGGACCCCCTTAGGTCCTTCTAGGACCCTTCTAGTCCCCCCAATAACCCTCTAGATCCCTCTGGGACCCCCTTAGGGCCTTCTAGCACCCTTCTAGGACCACGAGGAACTCTCTAGAGCCCACTGGGAACCCTTTAAGAACTTGAAGGACCCTTCTAGGACCACAAGAAACCATCTAGAACCCCTTGGGACTCACATAGGGCCTTCTAGGATCATTGTAAGACCCTGGGGAACCATCTAGAGCGTCGTGGGACCACTTAGAGCCTTCTAGGACGATTCTAGTACCACGAGGAACCCTCTAGAGCCCCCTGGGACCAATTTAGGGCCTTCTAGGACCCTTCTAGGACCACGAGGAACCCTCTAGAGCCCCCTGGGACCCCCTTAGGGCCTTCTAGGACAATTCTAGCGCCCCCAGGTATCCTCTAGAGCCCCCTGGGACCCCCTTAGGGCCTTCTAGGACCCTTCTAGGACACAGGGAACCCTCAAGAGCCCCCTGGGACCCCCTTAGGGCTTTCTAGGGCCATGGTAAGACCCTGGGGAACCCTCCAGAGCACCCTGGGTCCTCTTTAGTGCCTTCTAGTACCCTTCTAGGGCCCCCAGGGACCTTCTAGAGCCCCCTGGTTACCCTTTGAGCCTTCTAGAACCCTTCTAGGAGCCCCAGGAACCCTCTAGAGCCCCCTGGGACCCCCTTACGGCCTTCTAGGACCCTTCTAGGACCACAAGGAACCCTCTAGAGCCCCCTGGGACCCCTTTAGGGCCTTCTAGGACAATTCTAGGGCCGCCAGGGTCCGTCTAGAGCCCCCTGGGACCCCTTTAGGGCCTTCTAGGACCCTTCTAGGACCACCAGGAGCCCTCTAGAGCCCCCTAGGACCCACTTAGGGCCTTCTAGGACTCTTCTAGTACCCCACGGGACACTCTAGAGCCCCCTGGGACCCTTTTAGGGCCTTCTAGGACCCTCCTAGGACCCACGGGTACCCTCTAGAGCCCTCTGGGACCTTTCTAGGCCTTTCTTGGACCCTTTTAGAATCACCAGGGACCCTCCAGAGTCCCCTGGGACCCTTCTAGGGCTTTCTAGGACCCTTCTAGGACCACGAGGAACCCTCTAGAGCCCCCGGGACCATTTTAGGGCCTTCTAGGACCCTTCTAGGACCACGAGAAACCATCTATAGCTCTCTGGGACCCCTTTAAGGCGTTCTAGGACTCTTCTAGGGTCCCCAGAGACCGTCTTGAGCCCCCTGGGATGCCTTAGAGCCTTCGAGGACCCTTCTAGGACCACGAGGAACCCTCTAGAGCCCCCTGGGACCCCCTTACGGCATTCTAGGACCCTTCTAGGGCCCCCAGGGACCTTCTAGAGCCCCCTGGGACCCACTTACGGCCTTCTAAGACCCTTCTAGGACCACCAGGAGCCCTCTATAGCCCTCTGGGACACCTTTTTGCACATTCTAGGACACTTCTAGTGCCCCCAGAGACCCTCTAGAGCTCCCTGGGAGTCTTTAGGGCCTACTAGGACCCTTCTAGGATCACCAGGAACCCTCTAGAGCCCTCTGGGACCCACTTAGGGCCTTCTAGGACCCTTCTAGGACCACGAGGAACCCTCTAGAGCCCCCTGGGACCCCCTTAGGGCATTCTAGGACCCTTCTAGGGCCCCCAGGGACCCTCTAGAGCCCCCTGGGACCCCCTTAGGGCTTTCTAAGACCCTTCTAGGACCACCAGGAGCCCTCTATAGCCCTCTGGGACCCTCTTTGCGCCTTCTAGGACCCTTCTAGTGCCCCCAGGGACACTCTAGAGCCCCCTGGGACTCCTTAGAGCCTACTAGGACCCTTCTAGGACCACGAGAAATCCTCTAGAGCCCCCTGGGACCTCCTTAGGTCCTTCTAGGATTGTTCTAGGGTCATCAGGAACCCTCTAGAGCCCTCTGGGACCCACTTAGGGCCTTCTAGGACCCTTCTAGGACCACGAGGAACTCTCTAGAGCCCCCTGGGACTTGCTTAAGGCTTTCTAGGAGTCTTCTAGGACCACGAGAAACCATCTAGAGCCCCCTGGGACCCACTTAGGGCATTCTAGGTTCATTTTAAGACCCTGGGGAACCCTCTAGAGCCTCGTGGTACCACTTAGAGCCTTGTAGGACCCTTCTAGGACCAGAAGGAACCCTCTAGAGCCCCCTGGGACCCCCTTAGGGCCTTCTAGGACAATTCTAGCGCCCCCAGGGACCCTCTAGAGCCCCCTGGGACACACTTAGGGCCTTCTAGGACCCTTCTAGGACACAGGGAACCCTCAAGAGCCCCCTGGGACACACTTAGGGCTTTCTAGGGCCATGGTAAGACCCTGGGGAACCCTCCAGAGCACCCTGGGTCCTCTTTAGTGCCTTCTAGTACCCTTCTAGGGCCCCCAGGGACCTTCTAGAGCCCCCTGGTTACCCTTTGAGACTTCTAGAACCCTTCTAGGAGCCCCAGGAACCCTCTAGAGCCCGCTGGGACCCCTTTAGGGCCTTCTAGGACCCTTCTAGGACCACAAGGAACCCTCTAGAGCCGCCTGGGACCCCTTTAGGGCCTTCTAGGACAATTCTAGGGCCGCCAGGGTCCCTCTAGAGCCCCCTGGGACCCCTTTAGGGCCTTCTAGGACCACCAGGAGCCCTCTAGAGCCCCCTAGGACCCACTTAGGGCCTTCTAGGACCCTTCTAGGACCACGAGGAACCCTCTAGAGCCCGCTGGGACCCTTTTAGGGCCTTCTAGGAGCCTCCTAGGACCCACGGGTACCCTCTAGAGCCCTCTGGGACCCTTCTAGGCCTTTCTTGGACCCTTTTAGAATCACCAGGAACCCTCCAGAGTCCCCTGGGACCCTTCTAGGGCTTTCTAGGACCCTTCTAGGACCACGAGGAACCCTCTGGATCTCCCTGGGGTCCCCTTAAGGCCTTCTAGGACCCTTCTAGGACCACAAGGAACCCTCTAGAGCCCTCTGTGACACATTTTGTGCCTTCTAGGAGACTTTTAGTGCCCCCAGGGACCCTCTAGGCCCCCCTGTGACCCATTTAGGGCCTTCTAGGACAATTCTTGGGCCCCCAGGGACACTCTAGAGCCCCGTGGGACCCCTTAGAGCATTCTAGGACACTTCTAGGAGCCCCAGGAACCTTCTAGAACCCTCTGGGACCCACTTAGGCCCTTCTAGGACCCTTCTAGGACCACCAGGAACCTTCTAAAGCCCTCTGGGACCCCCTTAAAGCATTCTAGCACCCTTCTAGTGCTCCCAGGAACCCTCTAGAGCCCCCTGGGACCCCTTTATGGCCTTCTAAGACCCTTCTAGGACCACAAGAAACGCTCTAGAGCCCCCAGGGACTCCCTTAGGGCCTTCTAGGACCCTTCTAGGATCACCAGGATCCCTTTAGAGCCTTCTGGGACCCACTTAGGTCCTTCTAGTACCGTTCTAGGACCATGAGAAACTCTCTACAGCCCACTGGGACGCCCTTAGGGCCTTCTAGGACCCTTCTAGGACCACGAGAAACCATCTAGAGCTCCCTGGGAACCCCTTACGGCCTTCTAGGATCATTGTAAGACCCCGGGGAACCCTCTAGAGCTCCCTGGGACCTCTTTAGGCCCTTCTAGGGCCCTTCTAGGACCACCAGGGACACTCTAGAGCCCTCTGGGACCCCCTTAGGGCCTTCTAGGACCATTCTAGTGCCCCCAGGGACCCTCTAGAGCCCCCTGGGACCCCTTTAGGTCCTTCTAGGACCCTTCTAGGGCCACCAGGGACACTCTAAAGCCCCCTGGGACCCCCTTAGGGCCTGCTAGGTGTCTTCTACGACCACGAGGAACCATCTAGAACCCCCTGAGACCACTTAGGACCTTCTAGGACAATTGTATGACCCCAGGGAACCCCCTAGAGTCGTCTGGGACCCCCTTAGGGCCTACTAGGACCATTGTAAGACCCCAGGGAACACTCTAGAGTCCCCTAGGACTCCTTAAGGCCTTCTAGGACCCTTCTAGGACCACGAGAAACCCTCTAGAGCCCCCAGGGACTCCCTTAGGGCCTTCTAGGACCCTTCTAGGATCACCAGGAACCCTCTAGAGCCATCTGGGACCCACTTAGGACCTTCTAGGACCCTTCTAGGACCACGAGAAACCATCCAGAGCCCCCTGGGACTCCTTAGAGCCTTCTAGGACCCTTCTAGGAGTCCCTGAATCCCTCTAGAGCCCCATGGGACCCACTTAGGTCCTTCTAGGACACTTCAAACACCACCAGCATCCCTCTAGAGCTCACTGGGAAGCATTTAGGGCCTTCTAAGACCCTTCTAGGACCACGAGGAACCCTCTAGAGCCCCCTGGGACCATTTTAGGGCCTTCTAGGACCCTTCTAGGATCACCAGGAACCCTCTAGAGCCATCTGGGACCCACTTAGGACCTTCTAGGACCTTTCTAGGACCACAAGAAACCATCTAGAACCACTTGGGACTCACATAGGGCCTTCTAGGATCATTGTAAGACCCTGGGGAACCATCTAGAGCGTCGTGGGACCACTTAGAGCCTTCTAGGACAATTCTAGTACCACAAGGAACCCTCTAGAGCCCCCTGGGACCAATTTAGGGCCTTCTAGGACCCTTCTAGGACCACGAGGAACCCTCTAGAGCCCTCTGGGACCCCCTTAGGGCCTTCTAGGACAATTCTAGCGCCCCCAGGTACCCTCTAGAGCCCCCTGGGACCCCCTTAGGGCCTTCTAGGACCCTTCTAGGACACAGGGAACCCTCAAGAGCCCCCTGGGACCCCCTTAGGGCTTTCTAGGGCCATGGTAAGACCCTGGGGAACCCTCCAGAGCACCCTGGGTCCTCTTTAGTGCCTTCTAGTACCCTTCTAGGGCCCCCAGGGACCTTCTAGAGCCCCCTGGTTACCCTTTGAGCCTTCTAGAACCCTTCTAGGAGCCCCAGGAACCCTCCAGAGCCCGCTGGGACCCCCTTAGGGCCTTCTAGGACCCTTCTAGGACCACAAGGAACCCTCTAGAGCCGCCTGGGACCCCTTTAGGGCCTTCTAGGACAATTCTAGGGCCGCCAGGGTCCGTCTAGAGCCCCCGGGACCATTTTAGGGCCTTCTAGGACCCTTCTAGGACCACCAGGAGCCCTCTAGAGCCCCCTAGGACTCACTTAGGGCCTTCTAGGACTCTTCTTGCGTCCCCAGAGACAGTCTAGAGCCCCCTGGGATGCCTTAGAGCCTTCGAGGACCCTTCTAGGACCATGAGGAACCCTCTAGAGCCCCCTGGGACCCCCTTAGGGCATTCTAGGACCCTTCTAGGGCCCCCAGGGACCCTCTAGAGCCCCCTGGGACCCACTTAGGGCCTTCTAAGACCCTTCTAGGACCACCAGGAGCCCTCTAGAGCCCTCTGGGACACCTTTTTGCACATTCTAGGACACTTCTAGTGCCCCCAGAGACCCTCTAGAGCTCCCTGGGAGTCTTTAGGGCCTACTAGGACCCTTCTAGGATCACCAGGAACCCTCTAGAGCCCTCTGGGACCCACTTAGGGCCTTCTAGGACCCTTCTAGGACCACGAGGAACCCTCTAGAGCCCCCTGGGACTTGCTTAAGGCCTTCTAGAACCCTTCTAGGACCAGGAGAAACACTCTACAGCCCCCTGGGACTCCCTTAGGGCCTTCTAGGATCATTGTAAGACCCTGGGGAACCCTCAAGAGCCTCGTGGGACCCCTTAGAGCCTTCTAGGACCCTTCTAGGACCACGAGGATCCCTCTAGAGCCCCCTGGGACACCTTAGGGCCTTCTAGGGCTCTTCTAGCGCCCCCAGTGACCCTCTAGACCCCCCTGGAACTTGCTTAAGTCCTTCTAGAACCCTTCTAGTGCCACGAGGAACCCTCTAGAGCCCCCTGGGACCCCCTTAGGGCCTTCTAGGTCCATGGTAAAACCCCGGGGAACCCTCTAGAGCACCCTGGGTCCTATTTAAGGCCTTCTAGTACACTTCTAGGGCCCCCAGGGACCTTCTAGAGCCCCCTGGGTCCACTTAGGGCCTTTTAGGACCATTCTAGGACCAGGCGGAACCATCTAGAGCCCTCTGAGAACTCCTTAGGGCCTTCTAAGACCATTTTAAGTCTCCGGGGAACCATCTAGAGGCCCCTGAGACCCCTTAGAACATTCTAGGACCCTTCTATGACCACGAGGAACCTTCTAGAACCACCTGGGACCCCCTTAGGGCCGTCTAGGACCCTTCTCGGACCACCAGGAACCCTCTAGAGCCCTCTGGGACCCCCTTAGGTCCTTCTAGGACCCTTCTAGTCCCCCCAATAACCCTCTAGATCCCTCTGGGACCCCTTAGGGCCTTCTAGCACCCTTCTAGGACCACGAGGAACTCTCTAGAGCCCACTGGGAACCCTTTAAGAACTTCAAGGACCCTTCTAGGACCACAAGAAACCATCTAGAACCCCTTGGGACTCACATAGGGCCTTCTAGGATCATTGTAAGACCCTGGGGAACCATCTAGAGCGTCGTGGGACCACTTAGAGCCTTCTAGGACGATTCTAGTACCACGAGGAACCCTCTAGAGCCCCCTGGGACCAATTTAGGGCCTTCTAGGACCCTTCTAGGACCACGAGGAACCCTCTAGAGCCCCCTGGGACCCCCTTAGGGCCTTCTAGGACAATTCTAGCGCCCCCAGGTACCCTCTAGAGCCCCCTGGGACCCCCTTAGGGCCTTCTAGGACCCTTCTAGGACACAGGGAACCCTCAAGAGCCCCCTGGGACCCCCTTAGGGCTTTCTAGGGCCATGGTAAGACCCTGGGGAACCCTCCAGAGCACCCTGGGTCCTCTTTAGTGCCTTCTAGTACCCTTCTAGGGCCCCCAGGGACCTTCTAGAGCCCCCTGGTTACCCTTTGAGCCTTCTAGAACCCTTCTAGGAGCCCCAGGAACCCTCTAGAGCCCGCTGGGACCCCCTTAGGGCCTTCTAGGACCCTTCTAGGACCACAAGGAACCCTCTAGAGCCCCCTGGGACCCCTTTAGGGCCTTCTAGGACAATTCTAGGGCCGCCAGGGTCCGTCTAGAGCCCCCTGGGACCCCTTTAGGGCCTTCTAGGACCCTTCTAGGACCACCAGGAGCCCTCTAGAGCCCCCTAGGACCCACTTAGGGCCTTCTAGGACTCTTCTAGTACCCCACGGGACACTCTAGAGCCCCCTGGGACCCATTTAGGGCCTTCTAGGACCCTCCTAGGACCCACGGGTACCCTCTAGAGCCCTCTGGGACCCTTCTAGGCCTTTCTTGGACCCTTTTAGAATCACCAGGGACCCTCCAGAGTCCCCTGGGACCCTTCTAGGGCTTTCTAGGACCCTTCTAGGACCACGAAGAACCCTCTAGAGCCCCCGGGACCATTTTAGGGCCTTCTAGGACCCTTCTAGGACCACGAGAAACCATCTATAGCTCTCTGGGACCCCTTTAGGGCGTTCTAGGACTATTCTAGGGTCCCCAGAGACCGTCTTGAGCCCCCTGGGATGCCTTAGAGCCTTCGAGGACCCTTCTAGGACCACGAGGAACCCTCTAGAGCCCCCTGGGACCCCCTTACGGCATTCTAGGACCCTTCTAGGGCCCCCAGGGACCTTCTAGAGCCCCCTGGGACCCACTTACGGCCTTCTAAGACCCTTCTAGGACCACCAGGAGCCCTCTATAGCCCTCTGGGACACCTTTTTGCACATTCTAGGACACTTCTAGTGCCCCCAGAGACCCTCTAGAGCTCCCTGGGAGTCTTTAGGGCCTACTAGGACCCTTCTAGGATCACCAGGAACCCTCTAGAGCCCTCTGGGACCCACTTAGGGCCTTCTAGGACCCTTCTAGGACCACGAGGAACCCTCTAGAGCCCCCTGGGACCCCCTTAGGGCATTCTAGGACCCTTCTAGGGCCCCCAGGGACCCTCTAGAGCCCCCTGGGACCCCCTTAGGGCTTTCTAAGACCCTTCTAGGACCACCAGGAGCCCTCTATAGCCCTCTGGGACCCTCTTTGCGCCTTCTAGGACCCTTCTAGTGCCCCCAGGGACACTCTAGAGCCCCCTGGGACTCCTTAGAGCCTACTAGGACCCTTCTAGGACCACGAGAAATCCTCTAGAGCCCCCTGGGACCCCCTTAGGGCTTTCTAAGCCCCTTCTAGGACCACCAGGAGCCCTCTATAGCCCTCTGGGACCCTCTTTGCGCCTTCTAGGACCCTTCTAGTGCCCCCAGGGACACTCTAGAGCCCCCTGGGACTCCTTAGAGCCTACTAGGACCCTTCTAGGACCACGAGAAATCCTCTAGAGCCCCCTGGGACCTCCTTAGGTCCTTCTAGGATTGTTCTAGGGTCATCAGGAACCATCTAGAGCCCTCTGGGACCCACTTAGGGCCTTCTAGGACCCTTCTAGGACCATGAGGAACTCTCTAGAGCCCCCTGAGACTTGCTTAAGGCTTTCTAGGACTCTTCTAGGACCACGAGAAACCATCTAGAGCCCCCTGGGACCCACTTAGGGCATTCTAGGTTCATTTTAAGACCCTGGGGAACCCTCTAGAGCCTCGTGGTACCACTTAGAGCCTTGTAGGACCCTTCTAGGACCAGAAGGAACCCTCTAGAGCCCCCTGGGACCCACTTAGGGCCTTCTAGGACAATTCTAGCGCCCCCAGGGACCCTCTAGAGCCCCCTGGGACACACTTAGGGCCTTCTAGGACCCTTCTAGGACACAGGGAACCCTCAAGAGCCCCCTGGGACCCACTTAGGGCTTTCTAGGGCCATGGTAAGACCCTGGGGAACACTCCAGAGCACCCTGGGTCCTCTTTAGTGCCTTCTAGTACCCTTCTAGGGCCCCCAGGGACCTTCTAGAGCCCCCTGGTTACCCTTTGAGCCTTCTAGAACCCTTCTAGGAGCCCCAGGAACCCTCTAGAGCCCGCTGGGACCCCTTTAGGGCCTTCTAGGACCCTTCTAGGACCACAAGGAACCCTCTAGAGCCGCCTGGGACCCCTTTAGGGCCTTCTAGGACAATTCTAGGGCCGCCAGGGTCCCTCTAGAGCCCCCTGGGACCCCTTTAGGGCCTTCTAGGACCACCAGGAGCCCTCTAGAGCCCCCTAGGACCCACTTAGGGCCTTCTAGGACCCTTCTAGGACCACGAGGAACCCTCTAGAGCCCGCTGGGACCCTTTTAGGGCCTTCTAGGAGCCTCCTAGGACCCACGGGTACCCTCTAGAGCCCTCTGGGACCCTTCTAGGCCTTTCTTGGACCCTTTTAGAATCACCAGGAACCCTCCAGAGTCCCCTGGGACCCTTCTAGGGCTTTCTAGGACCCTTCTAGGACCACGAGGAACCCTCTGGATCTCCCTGGGGTCCCCTTAAGGCCTTCTAGGACCCTTCTAGGACCACAAGGAACCCTCTAGAGCCCTCTTTGACACATTTTGTGCCTTCTAGGAGACTTTTAGTGCCCCCAGGGACCCTCTAGGCCCCCCTGTGACCCATTTAGGGCCTTCTAGGACAATTCTAGGGCCCCCAGGGACACTCTAGAGCCCCGTGGGACCCCTTAGAGCATTCTAGGACACTTCTAGGAGCCCCAGGAACCTTCTAGAACCCTCTGGGACCCACTTAGGCCCTTCTAGGACCCTTCTAGGACCACCAGGAACCTTCTAAAGCCCTCTGGGACCCCCTTAAAGCCTTCTAGGACCCTTCTAGTGCTCCCAGGAACCCTCTAGAGCCCCCTGGGACCCCTTTATGGCCTTCTAAGACCCTTCTAGGACCACAAGAAACGCTCTAGAGCCCCCAGGGACTCCCTTAGGGCCTTCTAGGACCCTTCTAGGATCACCAGGATCCCTTTAGAGCCTTCTGGGACCCACTTAGGTCCTTCTAGTACCGTTCTAGGACCATGAGAAACTCTCTACAGCCCCCTGGGACGCCCTTAGGGCCTTCTAGGACCCTTCTAGGACCACGAGAAACCATCTAGAGCTCCCTGGGAACCCCTTACGGCCTTCTAGGATCATTGTAAGACCCCGGGGAACCCTCTAGAGCTCCCTGGGACCTCTTTAGGCCCTTCTAGGGCCCTTCTAGGACCACCAGGGACACTCTAGAGCCCTCTGGGACCCCCTTAGGGCCTTCTAGGACCATTCTAGTGCCCCCAGGGACCCTCTAGAGCCCCCTGGGACCCCTTTAGGTCCTTCTAGGACCCTTCTAGGGCCACCAGGGACACTCTAAAGCCCCCTGGGACCCCCTTAGGGCCTGCTAGGTGTCTTCTACGACCACGAGGAACCATCTAGAACCCCCTGAGACCACTTAGGACCTTCTAGGACAATTGTATGACCCCAGGGAACCCCCTAGAGTCGTCTGGGACCCCCTTAGGGCCTACTAGGACCATTGTAAGACCCCAGGGAACACTCTAGAGTCCCCTAGGACTCCTTAAGGCCTTCTAGGACCCTTCTAGGACCACGAGAAACCCTCTAGAGCCCCCAGGGACTCCCTTAGGGCCTTCTAGGACCCTTCTAGGATCACCAGGAACCCTCTAGAGCCATCTGGGACCCACTTAGGACCTTCTAGGACCCTTCTAGGACCACGAGAAACCATCCAGAGCCCCCTGGGACTCCTTAGAGCCTTCTAGGACCCTTCTAGGAGTCCCTGAATCCCTCTAGAGCCCCATGGGACCCACTTAGGTCCTTCTAGGACACTTCAAACACCACCAGCATCCCTCTAGAGCTCACTGGGAAGCATTTAGGGCCTTCTAAGACCCTTCTAGGACCACGAGGAACCCTCTAGAGCCCCCTGGGACCATTTTAGGGCCTTCTA
The DNA here is from genome assembly GCF_032191515.1 of Phaenicophaeus curvirostris. Classification (NCBI taxonomy): domain Eukaryota; kingdom Metazoa; phylum Chordata; class Aves; order Cuculiformes; family Cuculidae; genus Phaenicophaeus; species Phaenicophaeus curvirostris. Next base: position 128,963 of record NW_027206862.1, on the reverse strand, counting down.
GGTCCCTTCTAGGACCACTAGGAACCATGTAGACCCCCGGGACAATTTAGGACCTTCTAGGACCATTGTAAGACCATGGGGATCCCTGTAGAGCCCTCTGGGACCCCCTTAGGACCTTCTAGGACCCTTCTAGGACCACCAGGATCCCTCTAGAGCCCCCTGGAACCACCTTAGGGCCTTCTAAAACCCTTCTAGGACCTTGAGGAACCCTCTAGAGCTCTTTGGGACCCCTATAGAAGGGTCTGGAGGCCTTCAGAAGGGTCTGGATGGGCTCTAGAAAGGTCTGGGGGCCTTCAGAATGGCCCTGGGGGGATCTAGAAGGGTCTGGAGGCCTTCAGAAGGGTCCTGAGTGGCTCTAGAAGGGTATGGAGGCCTTCAGAAGGGCTCTGGGGGGATCTAGAAGGGTCTGGAGGCCTTCAGAAGGGTCCTGAGTGGCTCTAGAAGGGTCTGGAGGCCTTCAGAAGGGCTCTGGGGGGATCTAGAAGGGTCTGGAGGCCTTCAGAATGGTCCTGAGCGGCTCTAGAATGGTCTGGGGGCATTCAGAAGGGTCTGGATGGGCTCTAGAAGGGTCTGGGGTCCTTCAGAATGGCCCTGGGGGGATCTAGAATGGTCTGGAAGCCATCAGAAGGGCCCTGAGTGGCTCTAGAACCGTCTGGGGGCATTCAGAATGGCCCAGGGGAACTAGAAGGATCTGGAGACCTTCAGAAGGGTCCTGAGCGGCTCTAGAAGGGTCTGGGGGCCTTCAGAAGGGCCGTGGGTGGGCTCTAGAAGGGTCTGGGGGCCTTCAGAAGGGCCCCGGGTGGGCTCTAGAAGGGTCTGGAGGCCTTCAGAAGGGTCCTGAGGGGCTCTAGAAGGGTCCAACTTGGATCTCAAACGGTCTAGGGCCTTCCGATTGGTCCTGGGGGGCTCTAGAAGGGTCTTGGAACCTTCATAAAGGTCCTGACTGGCTCTAGAAGGGTTCTGAGGGGCTCTAGAAGGGTCTGGGGGCATTCAGAAGGGTCCTGAGGGGCTCTAGAAGGGTCTGGGAGCCTTTAGAAGGGTCCTCGGGGGCTCTAGAAAGTCATAGAAGGGTCTTAGAAAGCCCTAACAGCGTCCCAGGGTGCTCCAGAGGGTTTGCAGAAGTCTTAGAAGAGTCCTACAAGGACCTAAGGAGGTCCCAGGGGGCTCCAGAGGCTTCCTGGTGACTCTAGAAGGGTCCTTGAAAGCCCTAAGTGGGTCCCAGGTGGATCTAGCGGGTACCTGTGGGTTCTAGAAGGTTCCTAGAAGGTCGTAAGGGGGTCCCAGGGGGCTCTAGAGGGTTCCTGGTGGTCCTAGAAGGTTCCTAGAAGGTCCTAAGGGGGTCCCAGAGCGCTCTAGAGGTATCCTCGTGGTCGTAGAAGGTTCCTATAAGGTTCTAAGGGGGTCTCAGGGGGCTCTAGATGGTTCCTCGTGGCCCTAGGAGGGTCCTAGAAAGCCCTAAGCGGGTCCCAGGAGGCTCTAGAGGGTTCCTGGTGACTCTAGAAGGGTCCCAGTAAGCCCTAGAAAGGTCCCAGGGGGCTCTAGAGGGTTCCTGGAGACCCTAGAAGAGTCCCAGCAAGCCCTAGAAGGGTCCCACGGGGCTCTAGAGGGTTCTCGTGGGTCCTAGAAGGGTTCTAGAAGGCCCTAAGGGTGCCCAGAGGACTCCAGAGGATTCTTCGTGGTCCTAGAAGAGCTCTAGAAGGCACTAAATAGGTCCAAGGTTGCTCTAGAGGGTTCCTCGTGGTCTTAGATGCGTCCGAGAAGGCCCTAAGGGGTCCCAGGGGGCTCTAGAGGGTCCTTGGGGCACTAGAAGGGTCCTAGAAGGCCTTAAGTGGGTCTCAGGTGGCTCTAGGGGTTTCCTCGTTGTCCTAGAAGGGTCCTAGGAGGCCCTAAGTGGGTCCCAGGGGGCTCTAGAGGGTTTCATGTGTTCCTAGAATAACCCAGAAGGCCCTAAGGACGTCCCAGGTGGCTCTAGATGGTTTCTCGTGGTCCTAGAAGGGTCATAGAAAGCACTAAGGGGGTCCTAGGGAGCTCTAGAGGGTTCCTCGTGGTGCTAGAATGTACCTAGAAGGCTCTAAGGGGGTCCCAAAGAGCTCTAGAGGGTTCTTCGAGGTCTTAGAAGCATCTGAGAAGGCCCTAAGGGGGTTCCAGGGGACTCTAGAAGGTCCCTGGGGGCCCTAGAAAGGTCCTAGAAGGCCCTAAGAAGGTCCCAGGTGCCTCTAGAGAGTTCCTCGTGGTCTTAGAAGGGTTCTAGAAGGCCCTATGTGGTCCCAGGGGGCTCTAGAGGGTCCCTGGGACACTAGAAGTGTCCTAGAAGGCCCTAAGTGGGTCTCAGGGTGCTCTAGGGGGTTCCTCGTTGTCCTAGAAGTGTCCTAGGAGGCCCTAAGTGGGTCCCAGGGGGCTCTAGAGGGCTCCTGGTGACTCTAGAAGTCTCCTATAAAGCTCTAGAAGGGTCCCAGGGGGCTCTAGAAGGTACATGGTGACACTAGACGGGTCCTAGAAAGACCTAGAATGGTCCCAGAGGGCTCTAGAGGGTTCCCTTGGGTCCTAGAAGCGTCCTAGAAGGCCCTAAAGGGGTCCCAGGGGGGTCTAGATGGTTCCTCGTGGTCTTAAAAGGGTCTTAGAAGGCCCTAAATGGGTCCCAGAGGGCTCTAGAGGGTTCCTCGTGTTTCTAAAAGGGTCCTAGAAGGCCCTAAGGGGGTCCCAGGGGTCTCTAGAGGGTTTCTCGTGGTCCTAGAATGGTCCTAGAAGACGCTAAGGGGGTCCCAAGGGGTTCTACATGGTTTCTCGTGGTCCTAGAAGGGACCTAGAAGGGTCTAAGTGGGTCCCAGGGGGCTCTAGAGGGTTTCTCGTGGTCCTTGAAGGGTCCTAGACGGTCCTAAAGTGGTCCGAGGGAGTTCTAGAGGGTTCCTGGTTACTCTAGAAGTGTCCTAGAAAGCCCTAGAAGGGTCCAATGGGGCTCTAGAGGGTTCCCTGTGGTCCTTGAAGGGTCCTAGAAGGCCCTAAAATGGTCCCAGGGGGTTCTAGAGGGTTCCTGGTACTCCTAGAAGAGTCCTATAAGGATCCATGCGGTCCCAGGGGGCTCTAGAGGGTCCCTGGGGGCCCCAGAAGGGTCCTAGAAGGCCTTAAAGGGGACCCAGGGGGCTCTAGAGTGTTCGCCGGTGACTTACAATGGTCCTAGAAGGCCCTAAGGGGGTACTAGGGGGCTCTAGGTTGTTTCTCATGGTCCTAGAAGGGCCCTAGAAGGCCCTAAAGTGGTTCCAGGGGGCTTTAGAGTGTTCCCCGGGGTCTTACCATGGTTCTAGAAGGCCCTAAGTGGGTCCCAGGGGGCTCTAGAGGGTTTCTCGTCGTCCTAGAAGGGTCCTAGAAGGCCCTAAACTGGTCCCAGGGGGCTGTAGATTGTTTCTCATGGTCCTAGAAGGGTCCTAGAAGTCCCTAAAGGGGTCCCAGGGGGCTCTAGAGGGTTCCTTGTGGCCCTAGAAGGGTCTTAGAAGGCCCTAAGTGTGCCCAGAGGACTCCAGAGGATTCTTCATGGTCCTAGAAGAGCTCTAGAAGGCACTAAATGGGTCCAAGGTTGCTCTACAGGGTTCCTCGTGGTCTTAGAAGGGTCCTAGAAGGCTCTAAGGGGTCCCAGTGGGCTCTAGAGGGTCCCTGGGGGTCCTAGAAGGGTCCTAGAAGGCCCTAAGGAGGTCCCAGGGGTCTCTAGAGGGTTTCCCAGGGACTTACAATGATCCTAGAAGGCCCTACGGGGGTCCCAGGTGTCTCTAGAGGGTTTCTCGTGGTCCTAGAAGGGTCCTAGAAAGTCCTAAAGGGGTCCAAGGGAGCTTTAGAGGGTTCCTGGTGAATCTAGAAGTGTCCTAGAAAGCCCTAGAAGGGTCCCAGGGGGCTCTAGAGGTTTCCCTGTGGTCCTAGAAGGGTCCTAGAAGACCCTAAAGTGGTCCCAGGGGGCTCTAGATGGCTCCTGGT
>NW_027206862.1:80000-120000 GCF_032191515.1 Phaenicophaeus curvirostris | reverse complement strand
CTAGTACTGTTCTAGGACCACCAGGAACCCTCTAGAGCCCCCTGTGACCCCCTTAGGGCCTTCTAGGACCCTTCTCGGACCACCAGGAACCCTCTAGAGCCCCCTGTGACACTCTTAGGGCCTTCTAGGACTCTTCTAGGACCACGAGGAAACCATCTAGAGCCCCCTGGGTCCCGCTTAGGGCCTTCTAGGACCATGGTAAGACCCCGGGGAACCCTCTAGAGCACCCTGGGTCCTCTATACAGCCTTCTAGGACCCTTCTAGGACCACCAGGATCCCTCTAGAGCCCCCTGGGACCCACTTAGGGCCATCTAGGGGTCTTCTAGGACCACGAGTAACCATCTAGAGACCCGTGGGATGATTAAAGGGCCTTCTAGGGGTCTTCTAGGGCCACGAGTAACCATCTAGAGACATGTGGGACCACTTAAGGGCCTTCTTGGACACTTCTTGGTCCACAAGAGACCCTCTAGAGCCCCCTGGGACAGCTTAGAGTCTTCTAGGTCCATTCTATGAGCCCCAGGAAACACATAGAGCCCCCTGGGACCCCTTTAGGGCCTTCTAGGACCCTTCTAGGACCACCAGGAGCCCTCTAGAGCCCCCTAGGACCCACTTAGGGCCTTCTAGGACTCTTCTAGTACCCCCAGGGACCCTCTAGAGCCACCTGGGACCCCTTTAGGGCCTTCTAGGACCCTTCTAGGACCACCAGGAGCCCTCTATAGCCCTCTGGGACACCTTTTTGCACATTCTAGGACAATTCTAGTGCCCCCAGAGACCCTCTAGAGCTCCCTGGGAGTCTTTAGGGCCTACTAGGGCCCTTCTAGGATCACCAGGAACCCTCTAGAGCCCTCTGGGACCCACTTAGGGCCTTCTAGGACCCTTCTAGGACCACGAGGAACCCTCTAGAGCCCCCTGGGACCCCCTTAGGGCATTCTAAGACCCTTCTAGGGCCCCCAGGGACCCTATAGAGCCCCCTGGGACCCCCTTAGGGCTTTCTAAGACCCCTCTAGGACCACCAGGAGCCCTCTATAGCCCTCTGGGACCCTCTTTGCGCCTTCTAGGACCCTTCTAGTGCCCCCAGGGACACTGTAGACCCCCCTGGGACTCTTTAGGTCCTAGTAGGACCCTTCTAGGACCACGAGAAATCCTCTAGAGCCCCCTGGGACCTCCTTAGGTCCTTCTAGGACCGTTCTAGGGTCACCAGGAACCCTCTAGAGCCCTCTGGGACCCACTTAGGGCCTTCTAGGAACCTTCTAGGACCTTGAGGAACTCTCTAGAGCCCCCTGAGACTTGCTTAAGGCCTTCTAGGACTCTTCTAGGACCACGACAAACCATCTAGAGCCCCCTGGGACCCACTTAGGGCATTCTAGGTTCATTTTAAGACCCTGGGAAACCCTCTAGAGCCTCGTGGTACCACTTAGAGCCTTGTAGGACCCTTCTAGGACCAGAAGGAACCCTATAGAGCCCCCTGGGACCCCCTTAAGGCCTTCTAGGACAATTCTAGCGCCCCCAGGGACCCTCTAGAGCCCCCTGGGACACACTTAGGGCCTTCTAGGACCCTTCTAGGACACAGGGAACCCTCAAGAGCCCCCTGGGACCCACTTAGGGCTTTCTAGGGTCATGGTAAGACCCTGGGGAACCCTCCAGAGCACCCTGGGTCCTCTTTAGTGCCTTCTAGTACACTTCTAGGGCCCCCAGGGACCTTCTAGAGCCCCATGGTTACCCTTTGAGCCTTCTAGAACCCTTCTAGGAGCCCCAGGAACCCTCTAGAGCCCGCTGGGACCACCTTAGGGCCTTCTAGGACCCTTCTAGGACCACAAGGAACCCTCTAGAGCCCCCTGGGACCATTTTAGGGCCTTCTAGGACCCTCCTAGGACCACGAGAAACCATCTATAGCTCTCTGGGACCCCTTTAGGGCGTTCTAGGACTCTTCTAGGGTCCCCAGAGACCGTCTAGAGCCCCCTGGGATGCCTTAGAGCCTTCGAGGACCCTTCTAGGACCACGAGGAACCCTCTAGAGCCCCCTGGGACCCCCTTAGGGCATTCTAGGACCCTTCTAGGGCCCCCAGGGACCCTCTAGAGCCCCCTGGGACCCACTTAGGGCCTTCTAAGACCCTTCTAGGACCACCAGGAGCCCTCTATAGCCCTCTGGGACACCTTTTTGAACATTCTAGGACACTTCTAGTGCCCCCAGAGACCCTCTAGAGCTCCCTGGGAGTCTTTAGGGCCTACTAGGACCCTTCTAGGATCACCAGGAACCCTCTAGAGCCCTCTGGGACCCACTTAGGGCCTTCTAGGACCCTTCTAGGACCACGAGAAACCCTCTAGAGCACCCTGGGACTTGCTTAAGGCCTTCTAGAACCCTTCTAGGACCAGGAGAAACACTCTACAGCCCCCTGGGACTCCCTTAGGGCCTTCTAGGATCATTATAAGACCCTGGGGAACCCTCAAGAGCCTCGTGGGACCCCTTAGAGCCTTCTAGGACCCTTCTAGGACCACAAGGATCCCTCTAGAGCCCCCTGGGACACCTTAGGGCCTTCTAGGGCTCTTCTAGCGTCCCCAGTGACCCTCTAGACCCCCCTGGAACTTGCTTAAGTCCTTCTAGAACCCTTCTAGGGCCACGAGGAACCCTCTAGAGCCCCCTGGGACCCCCTTAGGGCCTTCTAGGTCCATGGTAAAACCCCAGGGAACCCTCTAGAGCACCCTGGGTCCTATTTAAGGCCTTCTAGTACACTTCTAGGGCCCCCAGGGACCTTCTAGAGCCCCCTGGGTCCACTTAGGGCCTTTTAGGACCATTCTAGGACCAGGAGGAACCATCTAGAGCCCTCTGAGAACCCCTTAGGGCCTTCTAGGACCAGTTTAAGTCTCCGGGGAACCATCTAGAGGTCCCTGAGACCCCTTAGAACACTCTAGGACCCTTCTATGACCACGAGGAACCTTCTAGAACCACCTGGGACCCCCTTAGGGCCGTCTAGGACCCTTCTCGGACCACCAGGAACCCTCTAGAGCCCCCTGGGACTTGCTTAAGGCCTTCTAGGACTCTTCTAGGACCACGAGGAAACCAGATAGAGCCCCCTGGGACCCACTTAGGGCCTTCTAGGACCATGGTAAGACCCCGGGGAACCCTCTAGAGCACCCTGCGTCCTCTTTAGGGCCTTCTAGTACACTTCTAGGGACCCAGGGACTTTCTAGAGCCCCCTGGTTCCCTTTAGAGCCTTCTAGAACCCTTCTAGGAGCCCCAGGAACCCTCTAGAGCCCTCTGGGACCCTCTTTGCGCCTTCTAGGACCCTTCTAGGACCACGAGGAACCCTCTAGAGCCCTCTGGGACCCCCTTAGGTCCTTCTAGGACCCTTCTAGACCCCCCAATAACCCTCTAGATCCCTCTGGGACCCCCTTAGGGCCTTCTAGCACCCTTCTAGGACCACAAGGATCTCTCTAGAGCCCACTGGGACCCCCTTAAGAACTTCAAGGACCCTTCTAGGACCACAAGAAACCATCTAGAACCCCTTGGGACTCACATAGGGCCTTCTAGGATCATTGTAAGACCCTGGGGAACCATCTAGAGCGTCGTGGGACCACTTAGAGCCTTCTAGGACGATTCTAGTACCACAAGGAACCCTCTAGAGCCCCCTGGGACCCATTTAGGGCCTTCTAGGACCCTTCTAGGACCACGAGGAACCCTCTAAAGCCCGCTGGGACCCCTTTAGGGCCTTCTAGGACAATTCTAGGGCTGCCAGGGTCCGTCTAGAGCCCCCTGGGACCCCTTTAGGGCATTCTAGGACCCTTCTAGGACCACCAGGAGCCCTCTAGAGCCCCCTAGGACTCACTTAGGGCCTTCTAGGACTCTTCTAGTACCCCCAGGGACCCTCTAGAGCCCCCTGGGACCCTTTTAGGGCCTTCTAGGACCCTCCTAGGACCCACGGGTACCCTCTAGAGCCCTCTGGGACCCTTCTAGGCCTTTCTTGGACCCTTTTAGAATCACCAGGAACCCTCCAGAGTCCCCTGGGACCCTTCTAGGGCTTTCTAGGACCCTTCTAGGACCACGAGGTACCCTCTAGAGCCCCCAGGACCATTTTAGGGCCTTCTAGGACCCTTCTAGGACCACGAGAAACCATCTATAGCTCTCTGGGACCCCTTTAGGGCGTTCTAGGACTCTTCTAGGGTCCCCAGAGACCGTCTAGAGCTCCCTGGGATGCCTTAGAGCCTTCGAGGACCCTTCTAGGACCACGAGGAACCCTCTAGAGCCCCCTGGGACCCCCTTAGGGCATTCTAGGACCCTTCTAGGGCCCCCAGGGACCCTCTAGAGCCCCCTGGGACCCCCTTAGGGCTTTCTAAGACCCTTCTAGGACCACCAGGAGCCCTCTATAGCCCTCTGGGACCCTCTTTGCGCCTTCTAGGACCCTTCTAGTGCCCCCAGGGACACTCTAGAGCCCCCTGGGACTCTTTAGGGCCTACTAGGACCCTTCTAGGACCACGAGAAATCCTCTAGAGCCCCCTGGGACCTCCTTAGGTCCTTCTAGGACCGTTCTAGGGTCACCAGGAACCCTCTAGAGCCCTCTGGGACCCACTTAGGGCCTTCTAGGACCCTTCTAGGACCACGAGGAACTCTCTAGAGCCCCCTGAGACTTGCTTAAGGCCTTCTAGGACTCTTCTAGGACCACGAGAAACCATCTAGAGCCCCCTGGGACCCGCTTAGGGAATTCTAGGTTCATTTTAAGACCCTGGGGAACCCTCTAGAGCCTCGTGGTACCACTTAGAGCCTTGTAGGACCCTTCTAGGACCAGAAGGAACCCTCTAGAGCCCTCTGGGACCCCCTTAGGGCCTTCTAGGACAATTCTAGCGCCCCCAGGGACCCTCTAGAGCCCCCTGGGACACACTTAGGGCCTTCTAGGACCCTTCTAGGACACAGGGAACCCTCAAGAGCCCCCTGGGACCCCCTTAGGGCTTTCTAGGGCCATGGTAAGACCCTGGGGAACCCTCCAGAGCACCCTGGGTCCTCTTTAGTGCCTTCTACTACCCTTCTAGGGCCCCCAGGGACCTTCTAGAGCCCCCTGGTTACACTTTGAGTCTTCTAGATCCCTTCTAGGAGCCCCAGGAACCCTCTAGAGCTCGCTGGGACCCCCTTAGGGCCTTCTAGGACCCTTCTAGGACCACAAGGAACCCTCTAGAGCCCCCTGGGACCCCTTTAGGGCCTTCTAGGACAATTCTAGGGCCGCCAGGGTCCATCTAGAGCCCCCTGGGACCCCTTTAGGGCCTTCTAGGACCCTTCTAGGACCACCAGGAGCCCTCTAGAGCCCCCTAGGACCCACTTAGGGCCTTCTAGGACTCTTCTAGTACCCCCAGGGACCCTCTAGAGCCCGCTGGGACCCTTTTAGGGCCTTCTAGGACCCTCCTAGGACCCACGGGTACCCTCTAGAGCCCTCTGGGACCCTTCTAGGCCTTTCTTGGACCCTTTTAGAATCACCAGGAACCCTCCAGAGTCCCCTGGGACCCTTCTAGGGCTTTCTAGGACCCTTCTAGGACCACGAGGAACCCTCTAGAGCCCCCGGGACCATTTTAGGGCCTTCTAGGACCCTTCTAGGACCACGAGAAACCATCTATAGCTCTCTGGGACCCCTTTAGGGCGTTCTAGGACTCTTCTAGGGTCCCCAGAGACCGTCTAGAGCCCCCTGGGATGCCTTAGAGCCTTCGAGGACCCTTCTAGGACCACGAGGAACCCTCTAGAGCCCCCTGGGACCCCCTTAGGGCATTCTAGGACCCTTCTAGGGCCCCCAGGGACCCTCTAGAGCCCCCTGGGACCCACTTAGGGCCTTCTAAGACCCTTCTAGGACCACCAGGAGCCCTCTATAGCCCTCTGGGACACCTTTTTGCACATTCTAGGACACTTCTAGTGCCCCCAGAGACCCTCTAGAGCTCCCTGGGAGTCTTTAGGGCCTACTAGGACCCCTCTAGGACCACGAGAAACCCTCTAGAGCCCCCTGGGACCTTCTTAGGTCCTTCGAGGACCGTTCTAGGGTCACCAGGAACCCTCTAGAGCCCTCTGGGCCCACTTAGGGCCTTCTAGGACCCTTCTAGGACCACGAGGAACTCTCTAGAGCCCCCTGAGACTTGCTTAAGGCCTTCTAGGACTCTTCTAGGACCACGAGAAACCATCTAGAGCCCCCTGGGACCCACTTAGGGCATTCTAGGTTCATTTTAAGACCCTGGGGAACCCTCTAGAGCCTCGTGGTACCACTTAGAGCCTTGTAGGACCCTTCTAGGACCAGAAGGAACCCTCTAGAGCCCCCTGGGACCCCCTTAGGGTCTTCTAGGACAATTCTAGCGCCCCCAGGGACCCTCTAGAGCCCCCTGGGACACACTTAGGGCCTTCTAGGACCCTTCTAGGACACAGGGAACCCTCAAGAGCCTCCTGGGACCCACTTAGGGCTTTCTAGGGCCATGGTAAGACCCTGGGGAACCCTCCAGAGCACCCTGGGTCCTCTTTAGTGCCTTCTAGTACCCTTCTAGGCCCCCCAGGGACCTTCTAGAGCCCCCTGGTTACCCTTTGAGCCTTCTAGAACCCTTCTAGGAGCCCCAGGAACCCTCTAGAGCCCGCTGGGACCCCCTTAGGGCCTTCTAGGACCCTTCTAGGACCACAAGGAACCCTCTAGAGCCCCCTGGGACCCCTTTAGGGCCTTCTAGGACAATTCTAGGGCCGCCAGGGTCCGTCTAGAGCCCCCTGGGACCCCTTTAGGGCCTTCTAGGACCCTTCTAGGACCACCAGGGACCCTCTAGAGCCCCCTGGGACCCTTTTAGGGCCTTCTAGGACCCTCCTAGGACCCACGGGTACCCTCTAGAGCCCTCTGGGACCCTTCTAGGCCTTTCTTGGACCCTTTTAGAATCACCAGGAACCCTCTAGAGCCCCCGGGACCCTTCTAGGGCCTTCTAGGACCCTTCTAGGACCACGAGAAACCATCTATAGCTCTCTGGGACCCCTTTAGGACGTTCTAGGACTCTTCTAGGGTCCCCAGAGACCGTCTAGAGCCCCCTGGGATGCCTTAGAGCCTTCGAGGACCCTTCTAGGACCACGAGGAACCCTCTAGAGCCCCCTGGGACCCCCTTAGGGCATTCTAGGACCCTTCTAGGGCCCCCAGGGACCCTCTAGAGCCTCCTGGGACCCCCTTAGGGCTTTCTAAGACCCTTCTAGGACCACCAGGAGCCCTCTATAGCCCTCTGGGACCCTCTTTGCGCCTTCTAGGACCCTTCTAGTGCCCCCAGGGACACTCTAGAGCCCCCTGGGACTACTTAGAGCCTACTAGGACCCTTCTAGGACCACGAGAAACCCTCTAGAGCCCCCTGGGACCTTCTTAGGTCCTTCGAGGACCGTTCTAGGGTCACCAGGAACCCTCTAGAGCCCTCTGGGACCCTTCTAGGGCCTTCTAGGACCCTTCTAGGACCACGAGAAACCATCTATAGCTCTCTGGGACCCCTTTAGGGCGTTCTAGGACTCTTCTAGGGTCCCCAGAGACCGTCTAGAGCCCCCTGGGATGCCTTAGAGCCTTCGAGGACCCTTCTAGGACCACGAGGAACCCTCTAGAGCCCCCTGGGACCCCCTTAGGGCATTCTAGGACCCTTCTAGGGCCCCCAGGGACCCTCTAGAGCCCCCTGGGACCCCCTTAGGGCTTTCTAAGACCCTTCTAGGACCACCAGGAGCCCTCTATAGCCCTCTGGGACCCTCTTTGCGCCTTCTAGGACCCTTCTAGTGCCCCCAGGGACACTCTAGAGCCCCCTGGGACTCCTTACAGCCTACTAGGACCCTTCTAGGACCACGAGGAACCCTCTAGAGCCCCCTGGGACCCCCTTAGGGCATTCTAGGACCCTTCTAGGGCCCCCAGGGACCCTCTAGAGCCCCCTGGGACCCCCTTAGGGCTTTCTAAGACCCTTCTAGGACCACCAGGAGCCCTCTATAGCCCTCTGGGACCCTCTTTGCGCCTTCTAGGACCCTTCTAGTGCCCCCAGGGACACTCTAGAGCCCCCTGGGACTCCTTAGGGCCTACTAGGACCCTTCTAGGACCACGAGAAACCCTCTAGAGCCCCCTGGGACCTCCTTAGGTCCTTCGAGGACCGTTCTAGGGTCACCAGGAACCCTCTAGAGCCCTCTGGGACCCACTTAGGGCCTTCTAGGACCACGAGGAACTCTCTAGAGCCCCCTGGGACTTGCTTAAGGCCTTCTAGGACCCTTCTAGGACCACAAGGAACCCTCTAGAGCCCCCTGGGACCCACTTAGGGCATTCTAGGTTCATTTTAAGACCCTGGGGAACCCTCTAGAGCCTCGTGGTACAACTTAGAGCCTTGTAGGACTCTTCTAGGACCAGAAGGAACCCTCTAGAGCCCCCTGGGACCCCCTTAGGGCCTTCTAGGACAATTCTAGCGCCCCCAGGGACCCTCTAGACCCCCCTGGGACACACTTAGGGTCTTCTAGGACCCTTCTAGGACACAGGGAACCCTCAAGAGCCCCCTGGGACCTTCTTAGGTCCTTCGAGGACCGTTCTAGGGTCACCAGGAACCCTCTAGAGCCCTCTGGGACCCTTCTAGGGCCTTCTAGGACCCTTCTAGGACCACGAGAAACCATCTATAGCTCTCTGGGACCCCTTTAGGGCGTTCTAGGACTCTTCTAGGGTCCCCAGAGACCGTCTAGAGCCCCCAGGGATGCCTTAGAGCCTTCGAGGACCCTTCTAGGACCACGAGGAACCCTCTAGAGCCCCCTGGGACCCCCTTAGGGCATTCTAGGACCCTTCTAGGGCCCCCAGGGACCCTCTAGAGCCCCCTGGGACCCCCTTAGGGCTTTCTAAGACCCTTCTAGGACCACCAGGAGCCCTCTATAGCCCTCTGGGACCCTCTTTGCGCCTTCTAGGACCCTTCTAGTGCCCCCAGGGACACTCTAGAGCCCCCTGGGACTCCTTAGGGCCTACTAGGACCCTTCTAGGACCACGAGAAACCCTCTAGAGCCCCCTGGGACCTCCTTAGGTCCTTCGAGGACCGTTCTAGGGTCACCAGGAACCCTCTAGAGCCCTCTGGGACCCACTTAGGGCCTTCTAGGACCCTTCTAGGACCACGAGGAACTCTCTAGAGCCCCCTGGGACTTGCTTAAGGCCTTCTAGGACCCTTCTAGGACCACAAGGAACCCTCTAGAGCCCCCTGGGACCCACTTAGGGCATTCTAGGTTCATTTTAAGACCCTGGGGAACCCTCTAGAGCCTCGTGGTACAACTTAGAGCCTTGTAGGACTCTTCTAGGACCAGAAGGAACCCTCTAGAGCCCCCTGGGACCCCCTTAGGGCCTTCTAGGACAATTCTAGCGCCCCCAGGGACCCTCTAGACCCCCCTGGGACACACTTAGGGTCTTCTAGGACCCTTCTAGGACACAGGGAACCCTCAAGAGCCCCCTGGGACCCCCTTAGGGCTTTCTAGGGCCATGGTAAGACCCTGGGGAACCCTCCAGAGCACCCTGGGTCCTCTTTAGTGCCTTCTAGTACCCTTCTAGGGCCCCCAGGGACCTTCTAGAGCCCCCTGGTTACCCTTTGAGCCTTCTAGAACCGTTCTAGGAGCCCCAGGAACCCTCTAGAGCCCGCTGGGACCCCCTTAGGGCCTTCTAGGACCCTTCTAGGACCACAAGGAACCCTCTAGAGCCCCCTGGGACCCCTTTAGGGCCTTCTAGGACAATTCTAGGGCCGCCAGGGTCCGTCTAGAGCCCCCTGGGACCCATTTAGGGCCTTCTAGGACCACCAGGAGCCCTCTAGAGCCCGCTGGGACCCCCTTAGGGCCTTCTAGGACCCTTCTAGGACCACAAGGAACCCTCTAGAGCCCCCTGGGACCCCTTTAGGGCCTTCTAGGACAATTCTAGGGCCGCCAGGGTCCGTCTAGAGCCCCCTGGGACCCCTTTAGGGCCTTCTAGGACCCTTCTAGGACCACCAGGAGCCCTCTAGATCCACCTAGGACCCACTTAGGGCCTTCTAGGACTCTTCTAGTACCCCCAGGGACCCTCTAGAGCCCCCTGGGACCCTTTTAGGGCATTCTAGGACCCTCCTAGGACCCACAGGTACCCTCTAGAGCCCTCTGGGACCCTTCTAGGCCTTTCTTGGACCCTTTTAGAATCACCAGGAACCCTCCAGAGTCCCCTGGGACCCTTCTAGGGCTTTCTAGGACCCTTCTAGGACCACGAGGAACCCTCTAGAGCCCCCGGGACCCTTCTAGGGCCTTCTAGGACCCTTCTAGGACCACGAGAAACCATCTATAGCTCTCTGGGACCCCTTTAGGGCGTTCTAGGACTCTTCTAGGGTCCCCACAGACCGTCTAGAGCCCCCTGGGATGCCTTAGAGCCTTCGAGGACCCTTCTAGGACCACGAGGAACCCTCTAGAGCCCCCTGGGACCCCCTTAGGGCATTCTAGGACCCTTCTAGGGCCCCCAGGGACCCTCTAGAGCCCCCTGGGACCCACTTAGGGCCTTCTAAGACCCTTCTATGACCACCAGGAGCCCTCTATAGCTCTCTGGGACACCTTTTTGCACATTCTAGGACACTTCTAGTGCCCCCAGAGACCCTCTAGAGCTCCCTGGGAGTCTTTAGGGCCTACTAGGACCCTTCTAGGATCACCAGGAACCCTCTAGAGCCCTCTGGGACCCACTTAGGGCCTTCTAGGACCCTTCTAGGACCACGAGGAACCCTCTAGAGCCCCCTGGGACCCCCTTAGGGCATTCTAGGACCCTTCTAGGGCCCCCAGGGACCCTCTAGAGCCCCCTGGGACCCCCTTAGGGCTTTCTAAGACCCTTCTAGGACCACCAGGAGCCCTCTATAGCCCTCTGGGACCCTCTTTGCGCATTCTAGGTCCCTTCTAGTGCCCCAGGGACGCTCTAGAGCCCCCTGGGACTCTTTAGGGCCTACTAGGACCCTTCTAGGACCACGAGAAATCCTCTAGAGCCCCGTGGAACCTCCTTAGGTCCTTCTAGGACCGTTCTAGGGTCACCAGGAACCCTCTAGAGCCCTCTGGGACCCACTTAGGGCCTTCTAGGACCCTTCTAGGACCACGAGGAACTCTCTAGAGCCCCCTGGGACTTGCTTAAGGCCTTCTAGGACCCTTCTAGGACCACAAGGAACCCTCTAGAGCCCCCTGACCACCAGGAGCCCTCCAGATCCACCTAGGACCCACTTAGGGCCTTCTAGGACTCTTCTAGTACCCCCAGGGACCCTCTAGAGCCCCCTGGGACCCTTTTAGGGCATTCTAGGACCCTCCTAGGACCCACAGGTACCCTCTAGAGCCCTCTGGGACCCTTCTAGGCCTTTCTTGGACCCTTTTAGAATCACCAGGAACCCTCCAGAGTCCCCTGGGACCCTTCTAGGGCTTTCTAGGACCCTTCTAGGACCACGAGGAACCCTCTAGAGCCCCCGGGACTATTTTAGGGCCTTCTAGGACCCTTCTAGGACCACGAGAAACCATCTATAGCTCTCTGGGACCCCTTTAGGGCGTTCTAGGACTCTTCTAGGGTCCCCACAGACCGTCTAGAGCCCCCTGGGATGCCTTAGAGCCTTCGAGGACCCTTCTAGGACCACGAGGAACCCTCTAGAGCCCCCTGGGACCCCCTTAGGGCATTCTAGGACCCTTCTAGGGCCCCCAGGGACCCTCTAGAGCCCCCTGGGACCCACTTAGGGCCTTCTAAGACCCTTCTATGACCACCAGGAGCCCTCTATAGCTCTCTGGGACACCTTTTTGCACATTCTAGGACACTTCTAGTGCCCCCAGAGACCCTCTAGAGCTCCCTGGGAGTCTTTAGGGCCTACTAGGACCCTTCTAGGATCACCAGGAACCCTCTAGAGCCCTCTGGGACCCACTTAGGGCCTTCTAGGACCCTTCTAGGACCACGAGGAACCCTCTAGAGCCCCCTGGGACCCCCTTAGGGCATTCTAGGACCCTTCTAGGGCCCCCAGGGACCCTCTAGAGCCCCCTGGGACCCCCTTAGGGCTTTCTAAGACCCTTCTAGGACCACCAGGAGCCCTCTATAGCCCTCTGGGACCCTCTTTGCGCATTCTAGGTCCCTTCTAGTGCCCCAGGGACGCTCTAGAGCCCCCTGGGACTCTTTAGGGCCTACTAGGACCCTTCTAGGACCACGAGAAATCCTCTAGAGCCCCGTGGAACCTCCTTAGGTCCTTCTAGGACCGTTCTAGGGTCACCAGGAACCCTCTAGAGCCCTCTGGGACCCACTTAGGGCCTTCTAGGACCCTTCTAGGACCACGAGGAACTCTCTAGAGCCCCCTGGGACTTGCTTAAGGCCTTCTAGGACCCTTCTAGGACCACGAGGAACCCTCTAGAGTCCCCTGGGACCCACTTAGGGCATTCTAGGTTCATTTTAAGACCCTGGGGAACCCTCTAGAGCCCCCTGGGACCCCCTTAGGGCCTTCTAGGACAATTCTAGCGCCCCCAGGGACCCTCTAGAGCCCCCTGGGACACACTTAGGGCCTTCTAGGACCCTTCTAGGACACAGGGAACCCTCAAGAGCCCCCTGGGACCCCCTTAGGGCTTTCTAGGGCCATGGTAAGACCCTGGGGAACCCTCCAGAGCACCCTGGGTCCTCTTTAGTGCCTTCTAGTACCCTTCTAGGGCCCCCAGGGACCTTCTAGAGCCCCCTGGTTACTCTTTGAGCCTTCTAGAACCCTTCTAGGAGCCCCAGGAGCCCTCTAGAGCCCGCTGGGACCCCCTTAGGGCCTTCTAGGACCCTTCTAGGACCACAAGGAACCCTCTAGAGCCCCCTGGGACCATTTTAGGGCCTTCTAGGACCCTCCTAGGACCGACGGGTACCCTCTAGAGCCCTCTGGGACCCTTCTAGGCCTTTCTTGGACCCTTTTAGAATCACCAGGAACCCTCCAGAGTCCCCTGGGACCCTTCTAGGGCTTTCTAGGACCCTTCTAGGACCACGAGGAACCCTCTAGAGCCCCCGGGACCATTTTAGGGCCTTCTAGGACCCTTCTAGGACCACGAGAAACCATCTATAGCTCTCTGGGACCCCTTTAGGGCGTTCTAGGACTCTTCTAGGGTCCCCACAGACCGTCTAGAGCCCCCTGGGATGCCTTAGAGCCTTCGAGGACCCTTCTAGGTCCACGAGGAACCCTCTAGAGCCCCCTG
Source organism: Phaenicophaeus curvirostris (assembly GCF_032191515.1). Taxonomy (NCBI): domain Eukaryota; kingdom Metazoa; phylum Chordata; class Aves; order Cuculiformes; family Cuculidae; genus Phaenicophaeus; species Phaenicophaeus curvirostris. The sequence continues at coordinate 106,854 of NW_027206862.1, read as the reverse complement.
GGACCCCCTTAGGGCATTCTAGGACCCTTCTAGGGCCCCCAGGGACCCTCTAGAGCCCCCTGGGACCCCCTTAGGGCTTTCTAAGACCCTTCTAGGACCACCAGGAGCCCTCTATAGCCCTCTGGGACCCTCTTTGCGCCTTCTAGGACCCTTCTAGTGCCCCCAGGGACAATCTAGAGCCCCCTGGGACTCCTTAGAGCCTACTAGGACCCTTCTAGGACCACGAGGAACCCTCTAGAGCCCCCTGGGACCCCCTTAGGGCATTCTAGGACCCTTCTAGGGCCCCCAGGGACCCTCTAGAGCCCCCTGGGACCCCCTTAGGGCTTTCTAAGACCCTTCTAGGACCACCAGGAGCCCTCTATAGCCCTCTGGGACCCTCTTTGCGCCTTCTAGTACCCTTCTAGGGCCCCCAGGGACCTTCTAGAGCCCCCTGGTTACCCTTTGAGCCTTCTAGAACCCTTCTAGGAGCCCCAGGAACCCTCTAGAGCCCGCTGGGACCCCCTTAGGGCCTTCTAGGACCCTTCTAGGACCACCAGGAGCCCTCTAGAGCCCCCTAGGACTCACTTAGGGCATTCTAGGACCCTTCTAGGATCACCAGGAACCCTCTAGAGCCCTCTGGGACCCACTTAGGGCCTTCTAGGACCCTACTAGGACCACGAGGAACCCTCTAGAGCCCCCTGGGACCCCCTTAGGGCATTCTAGGACCCTTCTAGGGCCCCCAGGGACCCTCTAGAGCCCCCTGGGACCCCCTTAGGGCTTTTTAAGACCCTTCTAGGACCACCAGGAGCCCTCTATAGCCCTCTGGGACCCTATTTGTGCCTTCTAGGACCCTTCTAGTGCCCCCAGGGACACTCTAGAGCCCCCTGGGACTACTTAGGGCCTACTAGGACCCTTCTAGGACCACGAGAAATCCTCTAGAGCCCCCTGAGTCTTGCTTAAGGCCTTCTAGGACTCTTCTAGGACCACGAGAAACCATCTAGAGCCCCCTGGGACCCACTTAGGGAATTCTAGGTTCATTTTAAGACCCTGGGGAACCCTCTAGATCCTCGTGGTACCACTTAGAGCCTTGTAGGACCCTTCTAGGACCAGAAGGAACCCTCTAGAGCCCCCTGGGACCCCCTTAGGGCCTTCTAGGACAATTCTAGCGCCCCCAGGGACCCTCTAGAGCCCCCTGGGACACACTTAGGGCCTTCTAGGACCCTTCTAGGACACAGGGAACCCTCAAGAGCCCCCTGGGACCCCCTTAGGGCTTTCTAGGGCCATGGTAAGACCCTGGGGAACCCTCCAGAGCACCCTGGGTCCTCTTTAGTGCCTTCTAGTACCCTTCTAGGGCCCCCAGGGACCTTCTAGAGCCCCCTGGTTACCCTTTGAGCCTTCTAGAACCCTTCTAGGAGCCCCAGGAACCCTCTAGAGCCCGCTGGGACCCCCTTAGGGCCTTCTAGGACCCTTCTAGGACCACAAGGAACCCTCTAGAGCCCCCTGGGACCCCTTTAGGGCCTTCTAGGACAATTCTAGGGCCGCCAGGGTCCGTCTAGAGCCCCCTGGGACCCCTTTAGGGCCTTCTAGGACCCTTCTAGGACCACCAGGAGCCCTCTAGAGCCCCCTAGGACCCACTTAGGGCCTTCTAGGACTCTTCTAGTACCCCCAGGGACCCTCTAGAGCCCGCTGGGACCCTTTTAGGGCCTTCTAGGACCCTCCTAGGACCCACGGGTACCCTCTAGAGCCCTCTGGGACCCTTCTAGGCCTTTCTTGGACCCTTTTAGAATCACCAGGAACCCTCCAGAGTCCCCTGGGACCCTTCTAGGGCTTTCTAGGACCCTTCTAGGACCACGAGGAACCCTCTAGAGCCCCCAGGACCATTTTAGGGCCTTCTAGGACCCTTCTAGGACCACGAGAAACCATCTATAGCTCTCTGGGACCCCTTTAGGGCGTTCTAGGACTCTTCTAGGGTCCCCAGAGACCGTCTAGAGCCCCCTGGGATGCCTTAGAGCCTTCGAGGACCCTTCTAGGACCACGAGGAACCCTCTAGAGCCCCCTGGGACCCCCTTAGGGCATTCTAGGACCCTTCTAGGGCCCCCAGGGACCCTCTAGAGCCCCCTGGGACCCACTTAGGGCCTTCTAAGACCCTTCTAGGACCACCAGGAGCCCTCTATAGCCCTCTGGGACACCTTTTTGCACATTCTAGGACACTTCTAGTGCCTCCAGAGACCCTCTAGAGCTCCCTGGGAGTCTTTAGGGCCTACTAGGACCCTTCTAGGATCACCAGGAACCCTCTAGAGCCCTCTGGGACCCACTTAGGGCCTTCTAGGACCCTTCTAGGACCACGAGGAACCCTCTAGAGCCCCCTGGGACCCCCTTAGGGCATTCTAGGACCCTTCTAGGGCCCCCAGGGACCCTCTAGAGCCTCCTGGGACCCCCTTAGGGCTTTCTAAGACCCTTCTAGGACCACCAGGAGCCCTCTATAGCCCTCTGGGACCCTCTTTGCGCCTTCTAGGACCCTTCTAGTGCCCCCAGGGACACTCTAGAGCCCCCTGGGACTACTTAGGGCCTACTAGGACCCTTCTAGGACCACGAGAAATCCTCTAGAGCCCCCTGGGACCTCCTTAGGTCCTTCTAGGACCGTTCTAGTGTCTTCAGGAACCCTCTAGAGCCCTCTGGGACCCACTTAGGGCCTTCTAGGACCCTTCTAGGACCACGAGGAACTCTCTAGAGCCCCCTGAGACTTGCTTAAGGCCTTCTAGGACTCTTCTAGGACCACGAGAAACCATCTAGAGCCCCCTGGGACCCACTTAGGGAATTCTAGGTTCATTTTAAGACCCTGGGGAACCCTCTAGAGCCTCGTGGTACCACTTAGAGCCTTGTAGGACCCTTCTAGGACCAGAAGGAACCCTCTAGAGCCCCCTGGGACCCCCTTAGGGCCTTCTAGGACAATTCTAGCGCCCCCAGGGACCCTCTAGAGCCCCCTGGGACACACTTAGGGCCTTCTAGGACCCTTCTAGGACACAGGGAACCCTCAAGAGCCCCCTGGGACCCCCTTAGGGCTTTCTAGGGCCATGGTAAGACCCTGGGGAACCCTCCAGAGCACCCTGGGTCCTCTTTAGTGCCTTCTAGTACCCTTCTAGGGCCCCCAGGGACCTTCTAGAGCCCCCTGGTTACCCTTTGAGCCTTCTAGAACCCTTCTAGGAGCCCCAGGAACCCTCTAGAGCCCGCTGGGACCCCCTTAGGGCCTTCTAGGACCCTTCTAGGACCACAAGGAACCCTCTAGAGCCCGCTGGGACCCCTTTAGGGCCTTCTAGGACAATTCTAGGGCCGCCAGGGTCCGTCTAGAGCCCCCTGGGACCCCTTTAGTGCCTTCTAGGACCCTTCTAGGACCACCAGGAGCCCTCTAGAGCCCCCTAGGACCCACTTAGGGCCTTCTAGGACTCTTCTAGTACCCCCAGGGACCCTCTAGAGCCCGCTGGGACCCTTTTAGGGCCTTCTAGGACCCTCCTAGGACCCACGGGTACCCTCTAGAGCCCTCTGGGACCCTTCTAGGCCTTTCTTGGACCCTTTTAGAATCACCAGGAACCCTCCAGAGTCCCCTGGGACCCTTCTAGGGCTTTCTAGGACCCTTCTAGGACCACGAGGAACCCTCTAGAGCCCCCGGGACCATTTTAGGGCCTTCTAGGACCCTTCTAGGACCACGAGAAACCATCTATAGCTCTCTGGGACCCCTTTAGGGCGTTCTAGGACTCTTCTAGGGTCCCCAGAGACCGTCTAGAGCCCCCTGGGATGCCTTAGAGCCTTCGAGGACCCTTCTAGGACCACGAGGAACCCTCTAGAGCCCCCTGGGACCCCCTTAGGGCATTCTAGGACCCTTCTAGGGCCCCCAGGGACCCTCTAGAGCCCCCTGGGACCCACTTAGGGCCTTCTAAGACCCTTCTAGGACCACCAGGAGCCCTCTATAGCCCTCTGGGACACCTTTTTGCACATTCTAGGACACTTCTAGTGCCCCCAGAGACCCTCTAGAGCTCCGTGGGAGTCTTTAGGGCCTACTAGGACCCTTCTAGGATCACCAGGAACCCTCTAGAGCCGTCTGGGACCCACTTAGGGCCTTCTAGGACCCTTCTAGGACCACGAGGAACCCTCTAGAGCCCCCTGGGACCCCCTTAGGGCATTCTAGGACCCTTCTAGGGCCCCCAGGGACCCTCTAGAGCCCCCTGAGACCCCCTTAGGGCTTTCTAAGACCTTCTAGGACCACCAGGAGCCCTCTATAGCCCTCTGGGACCCTCTTTGCGCCTTCTAGGACCCTTCTAGTGCGCCCAGGGACACTCTAGAGCCCCCTGAGACTCCTTAGAGCCTACTAGGACCCTTCTAGGACCACGAGAAACCCTCTAGAGCCCCCTGGGACCTCCTTAGGTCCTTCTAGGACCGTTCTAGGGTCACCAGGAACCCTCTAGAGCCCTCTGGGACCCACTTAGGGCCTTCTAGGACCCTTCTAGGACCACGAGGAACTCTCTAGAGCCCCCTGGGACTTGCTTAAGGCTTTCTAGGGCTCTTCTAGGACCACGAGAAACCATCTAGAGCCCCCTGGGACCTACTTAGGGCATTCTAGGTTCATTTTAAGACCCTGGGGAACCCTCTAGAGCCTCATGGTACCACTTAGAGCCTTATAGGACCCTTCTAGGACCAGAAGGAACCCTCTAGAGCCCCCTGGGACCCCCTTAGGGCCTTCTAGGACAATTCTAGCGCCCCCAGGGACCCTCTAGAGCCCCCTGGGACACACTTAGGGCCTTCTAGGACCCTTCTAGGACACAGGGAACCCTCAAGAGCCCCCTGGGACCCCCTTAGGGCTTTCTAGGGCCATGGTAAGACCCTGGGGAACCCTCCAGAGCACCCTGGGTCCTCTTTAGTGCCTTCTAGTACCCTTCTAGGGCCCCCAGGGACCTTCTAGAGCCCCCTGGTTACCCTTTGAGCCTTCTAGAACCCTTCTAGGAGCCCCAGGAGCCCTCTAGAGCCCGCTGGGACCCCCTTAGGGCCTTCTAGGACCCTTCTAGGACCACAAGGAACCCTCTAGAGCCCCCTGGGACCCCTTTAGGGCCTTCTAGGACAATTCTAGGGCCGCCAGGGTCCGTCTAGAGCCCCCTGGGACCCCTTTAGGGCCTTCTAGGACCCTTCTAGGACCACCAGGAGCCCTCTAGAGCCCCCTAGGACCCACTTAGGGCCTTCTAGGACTCTTCTAGAACCCCCAGGGACCCTCTAGAGCCCCATGGGACCCTTTTAGGGCCTTCTAAGACCCTCCTAGGACCCACAGGTACCCTCTAGAGCCCTCTGGGACCCTTCTAGGCCTTTCTTGGACCCTTTTAGAATCACCAGGAACCCTCTAGAGCCCCCGGGACCCTTCTAGGGCCTTCTAGGACCCTTCTAGGACCACGAGAAACCATCTATAGCTCTCTGGGACCCCTTTAGGGCGTTCTAGGACTCTTCTAGTGTCCCCAGAGACCGTCTAGAGCCCCCTGGGATGCCTTAGAGCCTTCGAGGACCCTTCTAGGACCACGAGGAACCCTCTAGAGCCCCCTGGGACCCCCTTAGGGCATTCTAGGACCCTTCTAGGGCCCCCAGGGACCCTCTAGAGCCCCCTGGGACCCCCTTAGGGCCTTCTAAGACCCTTCTAGGACCACCAGGAGCCCTCTAGAGCCCTCTGGGACACCTTTTTGCACATTCTAGGACACTTCTAGTGCCCCCAGAGACCCTCTAGAGCTCCCTGGGAGTCTTTAGGGCCTACTAGGACCCTTCTAGGATCACCAGGAACCCTCTAGAGCCCTCTGGGACCCACTTAGGGCCTTCTAGGACCCTTCTAGGACCACGAGGAACACTCTAGAGCCCCCTGGGACCCCCTTAGGGCATTCTAGGACCCTTCTAGGGCCCCCAGGGACCCTCTAGAGCCCCCTGGGACCCCATTAGGGCTTTCTAAGACCCTTCTAGGACCACCAGGAGCCCTCTATAGCTCTCTGGGACCCTCTTTGCGCCTTCTAGGACCCTTCTAGTGCCCCCAGGGACACTCTAGAGCCCCCTGGAACTCTTTAGGACCTACTAGGACCCTTCTAGGACCACGAGGAACCCTCTAGAGCCCCCTGGGACCCCCTTAGGGCATTCTAGGACCCTTCTAGGGCCCCCAGGGACCCTCTAGAGCCCCCTGGGACCCCCTTAGGGTTTTCTAAGACCCTTCTAGGACCACCAGGAGCCCTCTATAGCCGTCTGGGACCCTCTTTGCGCCTTCTAGGACCCTTCTAGTGCCCGCAGGGACACTCTAGAGCCCCCTGGGACTCCTTAGAGCCTACTAGGACCCTTCTAGGACCACGAGGAACCCTCTAGAGCCCCCTGGGACCCCCTTAGGGCATTCTAGGACCCTTCTAGGGCCCCCAGGGACCCTCTAGAGCCCCCTGGGACCCCCTTAGGGCTTTCTAAGACCCTTCTAGGACCACCAGGAGCCCTCTATAGCCCTCTGGGACCCTCTTTGCGCCTTCTAGGACCCTTCTAGTGCCCCCAGGGACACTCTAGAGCCCCCTGGGACTACTTAGGGCCTACTAGGACCCTTCTAGGACCACGAGAAACCCTCTAGAGCCCCCTGGGACCTCCTTAGGTCCTTCTAGGACCCTTCTAGGGTCACCAGGAACCCTCTAGAACCCTCTGGGACCCACTTAGGGCCTTGTAGGACCCTTCTAGGACCACGAGGAACTCTCTAGAGCCCCCTGGGACACACTTAGGGCCTTCTAGGACCCTTCTAGGACACAGGGAACCCTCAAGAGCCCCCTGGGACCCCCTTAGGGCTTTCTAGGGCCATGGTAAGACCCTGGGGAACCCTCCAGAGCACCCTGGGTCCTCTTTAGTGCCTTCTAGTACCCTTCTAGGGCCCCCAGGGACCTTCTAGAGCCCCCTGGTTACCCTTTGAGCCTTCTAGAACCCTTCTAGGAGCCCCAGGAGCCCTCTAGAGCCCGCTGGGACCCCCTTAGGGCCTTCTAGGACCCTTCTAGGACCACAAGGAACCCTCTAGAGCCCCCTGGGACCCCTTTAGGGCCTTCTAGGACAATTCTAGGGCCGCCAGGGTCCGTCTAGAGCCCCCTGGGACCCCTTTAGGGCCTTCTAGGACCCTTCTAGGACCACCAGGAGCCCTCTAGAGCCCCCTAGGACCCACTTAGGGCCTTCTAGGACTCTTCTAGTACCCCCAGGGACCCTCTAGAGCCCGCTGGGACCCCTTTAGGGCCTTCTAGGACCCTCCTAGGACCCACGGGTACCCTCTAGAGCCCTCTGGGACCCTTCTAGGCCTTTCTTGGACCCTTTTAGAATCACCAGGAACCCTCCAGAGTCCCCTGGGACCCTTCTAGGGCTTTCTAGGACCCTTCTAGGACCACGAGGAACCCTCTAGAGCCCCCGGGACCATTTTAGGGCCTTCTAGGACCCTTCTAGGACCACGAGAAACCATCTATAGCTCTCTGGGACCCCTTTAGGGCGTTCTAGGACTCTTCTAGGGTCCCCACAGACCGTCTAGAGCCCCCTGGGATGCCTTAGAGACTTCGAGGACCCTTCTAGGACCACGAGGAACCCTCTAGAGCCCCCTGGGACCCCCTTAGGGCATTCTAGGACCCTTCTAGGACCACGAGGAACACTCTAGAGCCCCCTGGGACCCCCTTAGGGCATTCTAGGACCCTTCTAGGGCCCCCAGGGACCCTCTAGAGCCCCCTGGGACCCCCTTAGGGCTTTCTAAGACCCTTCTAGGACCACCAGGAGCCCTCTATAGCCCTCTGGGACCCTCTTTGCGCCTTCTAGGACCCTTCTAGTGCCCCCAGGGACACTCTAGAGCCCCCTGGGACTCTTTAGGGCCTACTAGGACCCTTCTAGGACCACGAGGAACCCTCTAGAGCCCCCTGGGACCCCCTTAGGGCATTCTAGGACCCTTCTAGGGCCCCCAGGGACCCTCTAGAGCCCCCTGGGACCCCCTTAGGGCTTTCTAAGACCCTTCTAGGACCACCAGGAGCCCTCTATAGCCCTCTGGGACCCTCTTTGCGCCTTCTAGGACCCTTCTAGTGCCCCCAGGGACACTCTAGAGCCCCCTGGGACTCTTTAGGGCCTACTAGGACCCTTCTAGGACCACGAGAAACCCTCTAGAGCCCCCTGGGACCTCCTTAGGTCCTTCTAGGACCGTTCTAGGGTCACCAGGAACCCTCTAGAGCCCTCTGGGACCCACTTAGGGCCTTCTAGGACCCTTCTAGGACCACGAGGAACTCTCTAGAGCCCCCTGGGACTTGCTTAAGGCCTTCTAGGACCCTTCTAGGACCACAAGGAACCCTCTAGAGCCCCCTGGGACCCACTTAGGGCATTCTAGGTTCATTTTAAGACCCTGGGGAACCCTCTAGAGCCTCGTGGTACCACTTAGAGCCTTGTAGGACTCTTCTAGGACCAGAAGGAACCCTCTAGAACCCCCTGGGACCCCCTTAGGGCCTTCTAGGACAATTCTAGCACCCCCAGGGACCCTCTAGAGCCCCCTGGGACACACTTAGGGCCTTCTAGGACCCTTCTAGGACACAGGGAACCCTCAAGAGCCCCCTGGGACCCCCTTAGGGCTTTCTAGGGCCATGGTAAGACCCTGGGGAACCCTCCAGAGCACCCTGGGTCCTCTTTAGTGCCTTCTAGTACCCTTCTAGGGCCCCCAGGGACCTTCTAGAGCCCCCTGGTTACCCTTTGAGCCTTCTAGAACCCTTCTAGGAGCCCCAGGAGCCCTCTAGAGCCCGCTGGGACCCCCTTAGGGCCTTCTAGGACCCTTCTAGGACCACAAGGAACCCTCTAGAGCCGCCTGGGACCCCTTTAGGGCCTTCTAGGACAATTCTAGGGCCGCCAGGGTCCGTCTAGAGCCCCCCTGGGACCCCTTTAGGGCCTTCTAGAACCCTTCTAGGACCACCAGGAGCCCTCTAGAGCCCCCTAGGACCCACTTAGGGCCTTCTAGGACCCTCCTAGGACCCACGGGTACCCTCTAGAGCCCTCTGGGACCCTTTTAGGGCCTTCTAGGACCACCAGGAACCCTCTAGAGCCCGCTGGGACCCCCTTAGGGCCTTCTAGGACCCTTCTAGGACCAGAAGGAACCCTCTAGAGCCCCCTGGGACCCCTTTAGGGCCTTCTAGGACAATTCTAGGGCCGCCAGGGTCCGTCTAGAGCCCCCTGGGACCCCTTTAGGGCCTTCTAGGACCCTTCTAGGACCACCAGGAGCCCTCTAGAGCCCCCTAGGACCCACTTAGGGCCTTCTAGGACTCTTCTAGTACCCCCAGGGACCTTCTAGAGCCCGCTGGGACCCCTTTAGGGCCTTCTAGGACCCTCCTAGGACCCACGGGTACCCTCTAGAGCCCTCTGGGACCCTTCTAGGGCTTTCTTGGACCCTTTTAGAATCACCAGGAACCCTCCAGAGTCCCCTGGGACCCTTCTAGGGCTTTCTAGGACCCTTCTAGGACCACGAGGAACCCTCTAGAGCCCCCGGGACCATTTTAGGGCCTTCTAGGACCCTTCTAGGACCACGAGAAACCATCTATAGCTCTCTGGGACCCCTTTAGGGCGTTCTAGGACTCTTCTAGGGTCCCCACAGACCGTCTAGAGCCCCCTGGGATGCCTTAGAGCCTTCGAGGACCCTTCTAGGACCACGAGGAACCCTCTAGAGCCCCCTGGGACCCCCTTAGGGCATTCTAGGACCCTTCTAGGGCCCCCAGGGACCCTCTAGAGCCCCCTGGGACCCCCTTAGGGCTTTCTAAAACCCTTCTAGGACCACCAGGAGCCCTCTATAGCCCTGTGGGACCCTCTTTGCGCCTTCTAGGACCCTTCTAGTGCCCCCAGGGACACTCTAGAGCCCCCTGGGACTCCTTAGAGCCTACTAGGACCCTTCTAGGACCACGAGAAACCCTCTAGAGCCCCCTGGGACCTTCTTAGGTCCTTCGAGGACCGTTCTAGGGTCACCAGGAACCCTCTAGAGCCCTCTGGGACCCACTTAGGGCCTTCTAGGACCCTTCTAGGACCACGAGGAACTCTCTAGAGCCCCCTGAGACTTGCTTAAGGCCTTCTAGGACTCTTCTAGGACCACGAGAAACCATCTAGAGCCCCCTGGGACCCACTTAGGGCATTCTAGGTTCATTTTAAGACCCTGGGGAACCCTCTAGAGCCTCGTGGTACCACTTAGAGCCTTGTAGGACCCTTCTAGGACCAGAAGGAACCCTCTAGAGCCCTCTGGGACCCCCTTAGGGCCTTCTAGGACAATTCTAGCGTCCCCAGGGACCCTCTAGAGCCCCCTGGTACACACTTAGGGCCTTCTAGGACCCTTCTAGGACACAGGGAACCCTCAAGAGCCTCCTGGGACCCACTTAGGGCTTTCTAGGGCCATGGTAAGACCCTGGGGAACCCTCCAGAGCACCCTGGGTCCTCTTTAGTGCCTTCTAGTACCCTTCTAGGGCCCCCAGGGACCTTCTAGAGCCCCCTGGTTACCCTTTGAGCCTTCTAGAACCCTTCTAGGAGCCCCAGGAACCCTCTAGAGCCCGCTGGGACCCCCTTAGGGCCTTCTAGGACCCTTCTAGGACCTCAAGGAACCCTCTAGAGCCCCCTGGGACCCCTTTAGGGCCTTCTAGGACAATTCTAGGGCCGCCAGGGTCCGTCTAGAGCCCCCTGGGACCCCTTTAGGGCCTTCTAGGACCCTTCTAGGACCACCAGGAGCCCTCTAGAGCTCCCTAGGACCCACTTAGGGCCTTCTAGGACTCTTCTAGTACCCCCAGGGACCCTCTAGAGCCCGCTGGGACCCTTTTAGGGCCTTCTAGGACCCTCCTAGGACCCACGGGTACCCTCTAGAGCCCTCTGGGACCCTTCTAGGCCTTTCTTGGACCCTTTTAGAATCACCAGGAACCCTCTAGAGCCCCCGGGACCCTTCTAGGGCCTTCTAGGACCCTTCTAGGACCACGAGAAACCATCTATAGCTCTCTGGGACCCCTTTAGGGCGTTCTAGGACTCTTCTAGGGTCCCCAGAGAACGTCTAGAGCCCCCTGGGATGCCTTAGAGCCTTCGAGGACCCTTCTAGGACCACGAGGAACCCTCTAGAGCCCCCTGGGACCCCCTTAGGGCATTCTAGGACCCTTCTAGGGCCCCCAGCGACCCTCTAGAGCCCCCTGGGACCCCGTTAGGGCTTTCTAAGACCCTTCTAGGACCACCAGGAGCCCTCTATAGCCCTCTGGGACCCTCTTTGCGCCTTCTAGGACCCTTCTAGTGCCCCTTCTAGTGCCCCCAGGGACACTCTAGAGCCCCCTGGGACTCCTTAGAGCCTACTAGGACCCTTCTAGGACCACGAGGAACCCTCTAGAGCCCCCTGGGACCCCCTTAGGGCATTCTAGGACCCTTCTAGGGCCCCCAGGGACCCTCTAGAGCCCCCTGGGACCCCCTTAGGGCTTTCTAAGACCCTTCTAGGACCACCAGGAGCCCTCTATAGCCCTCTGGGACCCTCTTTGCGCCTTCTAGGACCCTTCTAGTGCCCCCAGGGACACTCTAGAGCCCCCTGGGACTCCTTAGGGCCTACTAGGACCCTTCTAGGACCACGAGAAACCCTCTAGAGCCCCCTGGGACCTCCTTAGGTCCTTCGAGGACCGTTCTAGGGTCACCAGGAACCCTCTAGAGCCCTCTGGGACCCACTTAGGGCCTTCTAGGACCCTTCTAGGACCACGAGGAACTCTCTAGAGCCCCCTGGGACTTGCTTAAGGCCTTCTAGGACCCTTCTAGGACCACAAGGAACCCTCTAGAGCCCCCTGGGACCCACTTAGGGCATTCTAGGTTCATTTTAAGACCCTGGGGAACCCTCTAGAGCCCCCTGGGACTCCTTAGAGCCTACTAGGACCCTTCTAGGACCACGAGAAACCCTCTAGAGCCCCCTGGGACCTTCTTAGGTCCTTCGAGGACCGTTCTAGGGTCACCAGGAACCCTCTAGAGCCCTCTGGGACCCACTTAGGGCCTTCTAGGACCCTTCTAGGACCACGAGGAACTCTCTAGAGCCCCCTGAGACTTGCTTAAGGCCTTCTAGGACTCTTCTAGGACCACGAGAAACCATCTAGAGCCCCCTGGGACCCACTTAGGGCATTCTAGGTTCATTTTAAGACCCTGGGGAACCCTCTAGAGCCTCGTGGTACCACTTAGAGCCTTGTAGGACCCTTCTAGGACCAGAAGGAACCCTCTAGAGCCCTCTGGGACCCCCTTAGGGCCTTCTAGGACAATTCTAGCGTCCCCAGGGACCCTCTAGAGCCCCCTGGTACACACTTAGGGCCTTCTAGGACCCTTCTAGGACACAGGGAACCCTCAAGAGCCTCCTGGGACCCACTTAGGGCTTTCTAGGGCCATGGTAAGACCCTGGGGAACCCTCCAGAGCACCCTGGGTCCTCTTTAGTGCCTTCTAGTACCCTTCTAGGGCCCCCAGGGACCTTCTAGAGCCCCCTGGTTACCCTTTGAGCCTTCTAGAACCCTTCTAGGAGCCCCAGGAACCCTCTAGAGCCCGCTGGGACCCCCTTAGGGCCTTCTAGGACCCTTCTAGGACCTCAAGGAACCCTCTAGAGCCCCCTGGGACCCCTTTAGGGCCTTCTAGGACAATTCTAGGGCCGCCAGGGTCCGTCTAGAGCCCCCTGGGACCCCTTTAGGGCCTTCTAGGACCCTTCTAGGACCACCAGGAGCCCTCTAGAGCTCCCTAGGACCCACTTAGGGCCTTCTAGGACTCTTCTAGTACCCCCAGGGACCCTCTAGAGCCCGCTGGGACCCTTTTAGGGCCTTCTAGGACCCTCCTAGGACCCACGGGTACCCTCTAGAGCCCTCTGGGACCCTTCTAGGCCTTTCTTGGACCCTTTTAGAATCACCAGGAACCCTCTAGAGCCCCCGGGACCCTTCTAGGGCCTTCTAGGACCCTTCTAGGACCACGAGAAACCATCTATAGCTCTCTGGGACCCCTTTAGGGCGTTCTAGGACTCTTCTAGGGTCCCCAGAGAACGTCTAGAGCCCCCTGGGATGCCTTAGAGCCTTCGAGGACCCTTCTAGGACCACGAGGAACCCTCTAGAGCCCCCTGGGACCCCCTTAGGGCATTCTAGGACCCTTCTAGGGCCCCCAGCGACCCTCTAGAGCCCCCTGGGACCCCGTTAGGGCTTTCTAAGACCCTTCTAGGACCACCAGGAGCCCTCTATAGCCCTCTGGGACCCTCTTTGCGCCTTCTAGGACCCTTCTAGTGCCCCCAGGGACACTCTAGAGCCCCCTGGGACTCCTTAGGGCCTACTAGGACCCTTCTAGGACCACGAGAAACCCTCTAGAGCCCCCTGGGACCTCCTTAGGTCCTTCGAGGACCGTTCTAGGGTCACCAGGAACCCTCTAGAGCCCTCTGGGACCCACTTAGGGCCTTCTAGGACCCTTCTAGGACCACGAGGAACTCTCTAGAGCCCCCTGGGACTTGCTTAAGGCCTTCTAGGACCCTTCTAGGACCACAAGGAACCCTCTAGAGCCCCCTGGGACCCACTTAGGGCATTCTAGGTTCATTTTAAGACCCTGGGGAACCCTCTAGAGCCTCGTGGTACCACTTAGAGCCTTGTAGGACTCTTCTAGGACCAGAAGGAACCCTCTAGAGCCCCCTGGGACCCCCTTAGGGCCTTCTAGGACAATTCTAGCGCCCCCAGGGACCCTCTAGAGCCCCCTGGGACACACTTAGGGCCTTCTAGGACCCTTCTAGGACACAGGGAACCCTCAAGAGCCCCCTGGGACCCCCTTAGGGCTTTCTAGGGCCATGGTAAGACCCTGGGGAACCCTCCAGAGCACCCTGGGTCCTCTTTAGTGCCTTCTAGTACCCTTCTAGGGCCCCCAGGGACCTTCTAGAGCCCCCTGGTTACCCTTTGAGCCTTCTAGAACCCTTCTAGGAGCCCCAGGAACCCTCTAGAGCCCGCTGGGACCCCCTTAGGGCCTTCTAGGACCCTTCTAGGACCACAAGGAACCCTCTAGAGCCCCCTGGGACCCCTTTAGGGCCTTCTAGGACAATTCTAGGGCCGCCAGGGTCCGTCTAGAGCCCCCTGGGACCCCTTTACGGCCTTCTAGGACCACCAGGAGCCCTCTAGAGCCCGCTGGGACCCCCTTAGGGCCTTCTAGGACCCTTCTAGGACCACAAGGAACCCTCTAGAGCCCCCTGGGACCCCTTTAGGGCCTTCTAGGACAATTCTAGGGCCGCCAGGGTCCGTCTAGAGCCCCCTGGGACCCCTTTAGGGCCTTCTAGGACCCTTCTAGGACCACCAGGAGCCCTCTAGAGCCCCCTAGGACCCACTTAGGGCCTTCTAGGACTCTTCTAGTACCCCCAGGGACCCTCTAGAGCCCCCTGGGACCCTTTTAGGGCCTTCTAGGACCCTCCTAGGACCCACAGGTACCCTCTAGAGCCCTCTGGGACCCTTCTAGGCCTTTCTTGGACCCTTTTAGAATCACCAGGATCCCTCCAGAGTCCCCTGGGACCCTTCTAGGGCTTTCTAGGACCCTTCTAGGACCACGAGGAACCCTCTAGAGCCCCCGGGACCATTTTAGGGCCTTCTAGGACCCTTCTAGGACCACGAGAAACCATCTATAGCTCTCTGGGACCCCTTTAGGGCGTTCTAGGACTCTTCTAGGGTCCCCAGAGACCGTCTAGAGCCCCCTGGGATGCCTTAGAGCCTTTGAGGACCCTTCTAGGACCACGAGGAACCCTCTAGAGCCCCCTGGGACCCCCTTAGGGCATTCTAGGACCCTTCTAGGGCCCCCAGGGACCCTCTAGAGCCCCCTGGGACCCACTTAGGGCCTTCTAAGACCCTTCTAGGACCACCAGGAGCCCTCTATAGCCCTCTGGGACACCTTTTTGCACATTCTAGGACACTTCTAGTGCCCCCAGAGACCCTCTAGAGCTCCCTGGGAGTCTTTAGGGCCTACTAGGACCCTTCTAGGATCACCAGGAACCCTCTAGAGCCCTCTGGGACCCACTTAGGGCCTTCGAGGACCGTTCTAGGGTCACCAGGAACCCTCTAGAGCCCTCTGGGACCCACTTAGGGCCTTCTAGGACCCTTCTAGGACCACGAGGAACTCTCTAGAGCCCCCTGAGACTTGCTTAAGGCCTTCTAGGACTCTTCTAGGACCACGAGAAACCATCTAGAGCCCCCTGGGACCCACTTAGGGCATTCTAGGTTCATTTTAAGACCCTGGGGAACCCTCTAGAGCCTCGTGGTACCACTTAGAGCCTTGTAGGACCCTTCTAGGACCAGAAGGAACCCTCTAGAGCCCTCTGGGACCCCCTTAGGGCCTTCTAGGACAATTCTAGCGTCCCCAGGGACCCTCTAGAGCCCCCTGGTACACACTTAGGGCCTTCTAGGACCCTTCTAGGACACAGGGAACCCTCAAGAGCCTCCTGGGACCCACTTAGGGCTTTCTAGGGCCATGGTAAGACCCTGGGGAACCCTCCAGAGCACCCTGGGTCCTCTTTAGTGCCTTCTAGTACCCTTCTAGGGCCCCCAGGGACCTTCTAGAGCCCCCTGGTTACCCTTTGAGCCTTCTAGAACCCTTCTAGGAGCCCCAGGAACCCTCTAGAGCCCGCTGGGACCCCCTTAGGGCCTTCTAGGACCCTTCTAGGACCTCAAGGAACCCTCTAGAGCCCCCTGGGACCCCTTTAGGGCCTTCTAGGACAATTCTAGGGCCGCCAGGGTCCGTCTAGAGCCCCCTGGGACCCCTTTAGGGCCTTCTAGGACCCTTCTAGGACCACCAGGAGCCCTCTAGAGCTCCCTAGGACCCACTTAGGGCATTCTAGGACTCTTCTAGTACCCCCAGGGACCCTCTAGAGCCCCCTGGGACCCTTTTAGGGCCTTCTAGGACCCTCCTAGGACCCACGGGTACCCTCTAGAGCCCTCTGGGACCCTTCTAGGCCTTTCTTGGACCCTTTTAGAATCACCAGGAACCCTCTAGAGCCCCCGGGACCCTTCTAGGGCCTTCTAGGACCCTTCTAGGACCACGAGAAACCATCTATAGCTCTCTGGGACCCCTTTAGGGCGTTCTAGGACTCTTCTAGGGTCCCCAGAGACCGTCTAGAGCCCCCTGGGATGCCTTAGAGCCTTCGAGGACCCTTCTAGGACCACGAGGAACCCTCTAGAGCCCCCTGGGACCCCCTTAGGGCATTCTAGGACCCTTCTAGGGCCCCCAGGGACCCTCTAGAGCCCCCTGGGACCCCGTTAGGGCTTTCTAAGACCCTTCTAGGACCACCAGGAGCCCTCTATAGCCCTCTGGGACCCTCTTTGCGCCTTCTAGGACCCTTCTAGTGCCCCTTCTAGTGCCCCCAGGGACACTCTAGAGCCCCCTGGGACTCCTTAGAGCCTACTAGGACCCTTCTAGGACCACGAGGAACCCTCTAGAGCCCCCTGGGACCCCCTTAGGGCATTCTAGGACCCTTCTAGGGCCCCCAGGGACCCTCTAGAGCCCCCTGGGACCCCCTTAGGGCTTTCTAAGACCCTTCTAGGACCACCAGGAGCCCTCTATAGCCCTCTGGGACCCTCTTTGCGCCTTCTAGGACCCTTCTAGTGCCCCCAGGGACACTCTAGAGCCCCCTGGGACTCCTTAGGGCCTACTAGGACCCTTCTAGGACCACGAGAAACCCTCTAGAGCCCCCTGGGACCTCCTTAGGTCCTTCGAGGACCATTCTAGGGTCACCAGGAACCCTCTAGAGCCCTCTGGGACCCACTTAGGGCCTTCTAGGACCCTTCTAGGACCACGAGGAACTCTCTAGAGCCCCCTGGAACTTGCTTAAGGCCTTCTAGGACCCTTCTAGGACCACAAGGAACCCTCTAGAGCCCCCTGGGACCCACTTAGGGCATTCTAGGTTCATTTTAAGACCCTGGGGAACCCTCTAGAGCCTCGTGGTACCACTTAGAGCCTTGTAGGACTCTTCTAGGACCAGAAGGAACCCTCTAGAGCCCCCTGGGACCCCCTTAGGGCCTTCTAGGACAATTCTAGCGCCCCCAGGGACCCTCTAGAGCCCCCTGGGACACACTTAGGGCCTTCTAGGACCCTTCTAGGACACAGGGAACCCTCAAGAGCCCCCTGGGACCCCCTTAGGGCTTTCTAGGGCCATGGTAAGACCCTGGGGAACCCTCCAGAGCACCCTGGGTCCTCTTTAGTGCCTTCTAGTACCCTTCTAGGGCCCCCAGGGACCTTCTAGAGCCCCCTGGTTACCCTTTGAGCCTTCTAGAACCCTTCTAGGAGCCCCAGGAACCCTCTAGAGCCCGCTGGGACCCCCTTAGGGCCTTCTAGGACCCTTCTAGGACCACAAGGAACCCTCTAGAGCCCCCTGGGACCCCTTTAGGGCCTTCTAGGACAATTCTAGGGCCGCCAGGGTCCGTCTAGAGCCCCCTGGGACCCCTTTACGGCCTTCTAGGACCACCAGGAGCCCTCTAGAGCCCGCTGGGACCCCCTTAGGGCCTTCTAGGACCCTTCTAGGACCACAAGGAACCCTCTAGAGCCCCCTGGGACCCCTTTAGGGCCTTCTAGGACAATTCTAGGGCCGCCAGGGTCCGTCTAGAGCCCCCTGGGACCCCTTTAGGGCCTTCTAGGACCCTTCTAGGACCACCAGGAGCCCTCTAGAGCCCCCTAGGACCCACTTAGGGCCTTCTAGGACTCTTCTAGTACCCCCAGGGACCCTCTAGAGCCCCCTGGGACCCTTTTAGGGCCTTCTAGGACCCTCCTAGGACCCACAGGTACCCTCTAGAGCCCTCTGGGACCCTTCTAGGCCTTTCTTGGACCCTTTTAGAATCACCAGGAACCCTCCAGAGTCCCCTGGGACCCTTCTAGGGCTTTCTAGGACCCTTCTAGGACCACGAGGAACCCTCTAGAGCCCCCGGGACCATTTTAGGGCCTTCTAGGACCC
This sequence comes from Phaenicophaeus curvirostris, assembly GCF_032191515.1. Classification (NCBI taxonomy): domain Eukaryota; kingdom Metazoa; phylum Chordata; class Aves; order Cuculiformes; family Cuculidae; genus Phaenicophaeus; species Phaenicophaeus curvirostris. Next base: position 88,921 of record NW_027206862.1, on the reverse strand, counting down.
TTCTAGGACCACGAGAAACCATCTATAGCTCTCTGGGACCCCTTTAGGGCGTTCTAGGACTCTTCTAGGGTCCCCAGAGACCGTCTAGAGCCCCCTGGGATGCCTTAGAGCCTTTGAGGACCCTTCTAGGACCACGAGGAACCCTCTAGAGCCCCCTGGGACCCCCTTAGGGCATTCTAGGACCCTTCTAGGGCCCCCAGGGACCCTCTAGAGCCCCCTGGGACCCACTTAGGGCCTTCTAAGACCCTTCTAGGACCACCAGGAGCCCTCTATAGCCCTCTGGGACACCTTTTTGCACATTCTAGGACACTTCTAGTGCCCCCAGAGACCCTCTAGAGCTCCCTGGGAGTCTTTAGGGCCTACTAGGACCCTTCTAGGATCACCAGGAACCCTCTAGAGCCCTCTGGGACCCACTTAGGGCCTTCTAGGACCCTTCTAGGACCACGAGGAACCCTCTAGAGCCCCCTGGGACCCCCTTAGGGCATTCTAGGACCCTTCTAGGGCCCCCAGGGACCCTCTAGAGCCCCCTGGGACCCCCTTAGGGCTTTCTAAGACCCTTCTAGGACCACCAGGAGCCCTCTATAGCCCTCTGGGACCCTCTTTGCGCATTCTAGGACCCTTCTAGTGCCCCAGGGACGCTCTAGAGCCCCCTGGGACTCTTTAGGGCCTACTAGGACCCTTCTAGGACCACGAGAAATCCTCTAGAGCCCCCTGGGACCTCCTTAGGTCCTTCTAGGACCGTTCTAGGGTCACCAGGAACCCTCTAGAGCCCTCTGGGACCCACTTAGGGCCTTCTAGGACCCTTCTAGGACCACGAGGAACTCTCTAGAGTCCCCTGAGACTTGCTTAAGGCCTTCTAGGACTATTCTAGGACCACGAGAAACCATCTAGAGCCCCCTGGGACCCACTTAGGGCATTCTAGGTTCATTTTAAGACCCTGGGGAACCCTCTAGAGCCTCGTGGTACCACTTAGAGCCTTGTAGGACCCTTCTAGGACCAGAAGGAACCCTCTAGAGCCCCCTGGGACCCCCTTAGGGCCTTCTAGGACAATTCTAGCGCCCCCAGGGACCCTCTAGAGCCCCCTGGGACACACTTAGGGCCTTCTAGGACCCTTCTAGGACACAGGGAACCCTCAAGAGCCCATTGGGAACCACTTAGGGCTTTCTAGGGCCATGGTAAGACCCTGGGGAACCCTCCAGAGCACCCTGGGTCCTCTTTAGTGCCTTCTAGTACCCTTCTAGGGACCCCAGGGACCTTCTAGAGCCCCCTGGTTACCCTTTGAGCCTTCTAGAACCCTTCTAGGAGCCCCAGGAACCCTCTAGAGCCCGCTGGGACCCACTTAGGGCCTTCTAGGACCCTTCTAGGACCACAAGGAACCCTCTAAAGCCCCCTGGGACCCCTTTAGGGCCTTCTAGGACAATTCTAGGGCCACCAGGGTCCGTCTAGAGCCCCCTGGGACCCCTTTAGGGCCTTCTAGGACCCTTCTAGGACCACCAGGAGCCCTCTAGAGCCCATTAGGACCCACTTAGGGCCTTCTAGGACCCTTCTAGGACCACGAGGAACCCTCTAGAGCCCCCTGGGACCCCCTTAGGGCATTCTAGGACCCTTCTAGGACCACCAGGAGCCCTCTATAGCCCTCTGGGACCCTCTTTGCGCCTTCTAGGACCCTTCTAGTGCCCCCAGGGACACTCTAGAGCCCCCTGGGACTCCTTAGGGCCTACTAGGACCCTTCTAGGACCACGAGAAACCCTCTAAAGCCCCCTGGGACCTCCTTAGGTCCTTCTAGGACCGTTCTAGGGTCACCAGGAACCCTCTAGAGCCCTCTGGGACCCACTTAGGGCCTTCTAGGACAATTCTAGGGCTGCCAGGGTCCGTCTAGAGCCCCCTGGGACCCCTTTAGGGCCTTCTAGGACCCTTCTAGGACCACCAGGAGCCCTCTAGAGCCCCCTAGGACCCACTTAGGGCCTTCTAGGACTCTTCTAGTACCCCCAGGGACCCTCTAGAGCCCCCTGGGACCCTTTTAGGGCCTTCTAGGACCCTCCTAGGACCCACGGGTACCCTCTAGAGCCCTCTGGGACCCTTCTAGGCCTTTCTTGGACCCTTTTAGAATCACCAGGAACCCTCTAGAGCCCCCGGGACCCTTCTAGGGCCTTCTAGGACCCTTCTAGGACCACGAGAAACCATCTATAGCTCTCTGGGACCCCTTTAGGGCGTTCTAGGACTCTTCTAGGGTCCCCAGAGACCGTCTAGAGCCACCTGGGATGCCTTAGAGCCTTCGAGGACCCTTCTAGGACCACGAGGAACCCTCTAGAGCCCCCTGGGACCCCCTTAGGGCATTCTAGGACCCTTCTAGGGCCCCCAGGGACCCTCTAGAGCCCCCTGGGACCCCCTTAGGGCTTTCTAAGACCCTTCTAGGACCACCAGGAGCCCTCTATAGCCCTCTGGGACCCTCTTTGCGCCTTCTAGCACCCTTCTAGTGCCCCCAGGGACACTCTAGAGCCCCCTGGGACTCCTTAGAGCCTACTAGGACCCTTCTAGGACCACGAGAAACCCTCTAGAGCCCCCTGGGACCTTCTTAGGTCCTTCGAGGACCGTTCTAGGGTCACCAGGAACCCTCTAGAGCCCTCTGGGACCCACTTAGGGCCTTCTAGGACCCTTCTAGGACCACGAGGAACTCTCTAGAGCCCCCTGAGACTTGCTTAAGGCCTTCTAGGACTCTTCTAGGACCACGAGAAACCATCTAGAGCCCCTGGGACCCACTTAGGGCATTCTAGGTTCATTTTAAGACCCTGGGGAACCCTCTAGAGCCTCGTGGTACCACTTAGAGCCTTGTAGGACTCTTCTAGGACCAGAAGGAACCCTCTAGAGCCCCCTGGGACCCCTTTAGGGCCTTCTAGGACCCTTCTAGGGCCACCAGGGACACTCTAAAGCCCCCTGGGACCCCCTTAGGGCCTGCTAGGTGTCTTCTACGACCACGAGGAACCATCTAGAACCCCCTGAGACCACTTAGGACCTTCTAGGACAATTGTATGACCCCAGGGAACCCCCTAGAGTCGTCTGGGACCCCCTTAGGGCCTACTAGGACCATTGTAAGACCCCAGGGAACGCTCTAGAGTCCTCTAGGACTCCTTAAGTCCTTCTAGGACCCTTGTAGGACCACGAGAAACCCTCTAGAGCCCCCAGGGACTCCCTTAGGGCCTTCTAGGACCCTTCTAGGATCACCAGGAACCCTCTAGAGCCATCTGGGACCCACTTAGGACCTTCTAGGACCCTTCTAGGACCACGAGAAACCATCCAGAGCCCCCTGGGACTCCTTAGAGCCTTCTAGGACCCTTCTAGGAGTCCCTGAATCCCTCTAGAGCCCCATGGGACCCACTTAGCTCCTTCTAGGACACTTCAAACACCACCAGCATCCCTCTAGAGCCCCCTGGGAAGCATTTAGGGCCTTCTAAGACCCTTCTAGGACCACGAGGAACCCTCTAGAGCCCCCTGGGACCATTTTAGGGCCTTCTAGGTCCCTTCTAGGACCACTAGGAACCATGTAGACACCCTGGGACCCTTTAGGACCTTCTAGGACCATTGTAAGACCATGGGGATCCCTGTAGAGCCCTCTGGGACCCCCTTAGGACCTTCTAGGACCCTTCTAGGACCACCAGGATCCCTCTAGAGCCCCCTGGAACCACCTTAGGGCCTTCTAAAACCCTTCTAGGACTTTGAGGAACCCTCTAGAGCTCTTTGGGACCCCTATAGAAGGGTCTGGAGGCCTTCAGAAGGGTCTGGATGGGCTCTAGAAAGGTCTGGGGGCCTTCAGAATGGCCCTGGGGGGATCTAGAAGGGTCTGGAGGCCTTCAGAAGGGTCCTGAGTGGCTCTAGAAGGGTCTGGGGGCCTTCAGAAGGGCTCTGGGGGGATCTAGAAGGGTCTGGAGGCCTTCAGAAGGGTCCTGAGCGGTTCTAGAATGGTCTGGGGGCATTCAGAAGGGTCTGGATGGGCTCTAGAAGGGTCTGGGGTCCTTCAGAATGGCCCTGGGGGGATCTAGAATGGTCTGGAAGCCATCAGAAGGGCCCTGAGTGGCTCTAGAACCGTCTGGGGGCATTCAGAATGGCCCAGGGGAACTAGAAGGGTCTGGAGACCTTCAGAAGGGTCCTGAGCGGCTCTAGAAGGGTCTGGGGGCCGTCAGAAGGGCCGTGGGTGGGCTCTAGAAGGGTCTGGGGGCCTTCAGAAGGGCCCCGGGTGGGCTCTAGAAGGGTCTGGAGGCCTTCAGAAGGGTCCTGAGGGGCTCTAGAAGGGTCCAACTTGGATCTCAAACGGTCTAGGGCCTTCCGATTGGTCCTGGGGGGCTCTAGAAGGGTCTTGGAACCTTCATAAAGGTCCTGACTGGCTCTAGAAGGGTTCTGAGGGGCTCTAGAAGGGTCTGGGGGCATTCAGAAGGGTCCTGAGGGGCTCTAGAAGGGTCTGGGAGCCTTTAGAAGGGTCCTCGGGGGCTCTAGAAAGTCATAGAAGGGTCTTAGAAGGCCCTAACAGCGTCCCAGGGTGCTCCAGAGGGTTTCCAGAAGTCTTAGAAGAGTCCTACAAGGACCTAAGGAGGTGCCAGGGGGCTCCAGAGGCTTCCTGGTGACTCTAGAAGGGTCCTTGAAAGCCCTAAGTGGGTCCCAGGTGGATCTAGCGGGTACCTGTGGGTTCTAGAAGGTTCCTAGAAGGTCATAAGGGGGTCCCAGGGGGCTCTAGAGGGTTCCTGGTGGTCCTAGAAGGTTCCTAGAAGGTCCTAAGGGGGTCCCAGAGCGCTCTAGAGGTATCCTCGTGGTCGTAGAAGGTTCCTATAAGGTTCTAAGGGGGTCTCAGGGGGCTCTAGATGGTTCCTCGCGGCCCTAGGAGGGTCCTAGAAAGCCCTAAGCGGGTCCCAGGAGGCTCTAGAGCGTTCCTGGTGACTCTAGAAGGGTCCCAGTAAGCCCTAGAAAGGTCCCAGGGGGCTCTAGAGGGTTCCTGGAGACCCTAGAAGAGTCCCAGAAAGCCCTAGAAGGGTCCCACGGGGCTCTAGAGGGTTCTCGTGGGTCCTAGAAGGGTTCTAGAAGGCCCTAAGGGTGCCCAGAGGACTCCAGAGGATTCCTCGTGGTCCTAGAAGAGCTCTAGAAGGCACTAAATAGGTCCAAGGTTGCTCTAGAGGGTTCCTCGTGGTCTTAGATGCGTCCGAGAAGGCCCTAAGGTGTCCCAGGGGGCTCTAGAAGGTCCCTGGGGGCCCTAGAAAGGTCCTAGAAGGCCCTAAGAAGGTCCCAGGTGCCTCTAGAGAGTTCCTCGTGGTCTTAGAAGGGTTCTAGAAGGCCCTATGTGGTCCCAGGGGGCTCTAGAGGGTCCCTGGGACACTAGAAGTGTCCTAGAAGGCCCTAAGTGGGTCTCAGGGTGCTCTAGGGGGTTCCTCGTTGTCCTAGAAGTGTCCTAGGAGGCCCTAAGTGGGTCCCAGGGGGCTCTAGAGGGCTCTTGGTGACTCTAGAAGTCTCCTATAAAGCTCTAGAAGGGTCCCAGGGGGCTCTAGAAGGTACATGGTGACACTAGACGGGTCCTAGAAAGACCTAGAATGGTCCCAGAGGGCTCTAGAGGGTTCCCTTGGGTCCTAGAAGCGTCCTAGAAGGCCCTAAAGGGGTCCCAGGGGGCTCTAGAGGGTTCCTCGTGGTCTTAAAAGGGTCTTAGAAGGCCCTAAATGGGTCCCAGGGGGCTCTAGAGGGTTCCTCGTGTTTCTAAAAGGGTCCTATAAGGCCCTAAGGGGGTCCCAGGGGTCTCTAGAGGGTTTCTCGTGGTCCTAGAATGGTCCTAGAAGACACTAAGGGGGTCCCAGGGGGTTCTACATGGTTTCTCGTGGTCCTAGAAGGCACCTAGAAGGGTCTAAGTGGGTCCCAGGGGGCTCTAGAGGGTTTCTCGTGGTCCTTGAAGGGTCCTAGACGGTCCTAAAGTGGTCCGAGGGAGTTCTAGAGGGTTCCTGGTTACTCTAGAAGTGTCCTAGAAAGCCCTAGAAGAGTCCAATGGGGCTCTAGAGGGTTCCCTGTGGTCCTTGAAGGGTCCTAGAAGGCCCTAAAATGGTCCCAGGGGGTTCTAGAGGGTTCCTGGTACTCCTAGAAGAGTCCTATAAGGATCCATGCGGTCCCAGGGGGCTCTAGAGGGTCCCTGGGGGCCCTAGAAGGGTCCTAGAAGGCCCTAAAGGGGACCCAGGGGGCTCTAGAGTGTTCGCCGGTGACTTACAATGGTCCTAGAAGGCCCTAAGGGGGTACTAGGGGGCTCTAGGTTGTTTCTCATGGTCCTAGAAGGGCCCTAGAAGGCCCTAAAGTGGTTCCAGGGGGCTTTAGAGTGTTCCCCGGGGTCTTACCACGGTCCTAGAAGGCCCTAAGTGGGTCCCAGGGGGCTCTAGAGGGTTTCTCGTGGTCCTAGAAGGGTCCTAGAAGGCCCTAAACTGGTCCCAGGGGGCTGTAGATTGTTTCTCATGGTCCTAGAAGGGTCCTAGAAGTCCCTAAAGGGGTCCCAGGGGGCTCTAGAGGGTTCCTTGTGGCCCTAGAAGGGTCTTAGAAGGCCCTAAGTGTGCCCAGAGGACTCCAGAGGATTCTTCGTGGTCCTAGAAGAGCTCTAGAAGGCACTAAATGGGTCCAAGGTTGCTCTACAGGGTTCCTCGTGGTCTTAGAAGGGTCCTAGAAGGCTCTAAGGGGTCCCAGTGGGCTCTAGAGGGTCCCTGGGGGTCCTAGAAGGGTCCTAGAAGGCCCTAAGGAGGTCCCAGGGGTCTCTAGAGGGTTTCCCAGGGACTTACAATGATCCTAGAAGGCCCTACGGGGGTCCCAGGTGTCTCTAGAGGGTTTCTCGTGGTCCTAGAAGGGTCCTAGAAGGCCCTAAGGGGGTCCCAGGGGACTCTAGAGGGTTCCTGGTGCCTCTACAAGGGTCTTAGAAAATCCTAGCAATTTCCCAGGGGGTTCTAGATGGTTCCTTGTAGTTCTAGAAGTGTTCTAGAAGGCCTTTAATGGGTCCCATGGGGCTCTAGAGGGTTCCTCGTGGTCCTAGAATGGTCCTAGAATGCCCCAAGGGGTTCCCAGGGGGCTCTAGAGGGTTCCTGGGGCTCCTAGAAGGGTCCTAGAAGGCTCTAAGGGGGTCCCAGTGTGCTCTAGAAGGTCCCTGGGGGCACTAGAAGGGTCCTAGAAGGCACTAAATCGGTCCCAAGGGGCTCTAGAGGGTTCCCCGGCATCTTACAATGGTCCTACATGGCCCTAAGTTGTCCCAGGAGGCTCTAGAGGGTTCCATGTGTTCCTAGAATAACCCAGAAGGCCCTAAGGAGGTCCCAGGTGGCTCTAGATGGTTTCTCGTTGTCCTAGAAGGGTCATAGAAGGCTCTAAGGGGGTCCTAGGGAGCTCTAGAGGGTTCCTCGTGGTGCTAGAATGTACCTAGAAGGCTCTAAGGGGGTCCCAGGTGGCTCTAGAGGGTTCTTTGTGGTCTTAGAAGCGTCCGAGAAGGCCCTAAGTGGGTCCCAGAGGGCTCTAGAAGGTCCCTGGGGGCCCTAGAAATGTCCTAGAAGGCCCTAAGGAGGTCCCAGGTGCCTCTAGAGAGTTTCTCGTGGTCTTAGAAGGGTTCTAGAAGGCCCTATGGGGTCCCAGGGGGCTCTAGAGGGTCCCTGGGACACTAGAAGTGTCCTAGAAGGCCCTAAGTTGGTTTCAGGGTGCTCTAGGGGGTTCCTAATGTCCTAGAAGTGTCCTAGGAGGCCCTAAGTGGGTCCCAGGGGGCTCTAGAGGGCTCCTGGTGACTCTAGAAGTCTCCTATAAAGCTCTAGAAGGGTCCCAGAAGGCTCTAGAGGGTTCCTGGTGACACTAGAAGGGTCCTAGAAAGACCTAGAATGGTCCCAGAGGGCTCTAGAGGGTTCCCGTGGGTCCTAGAAGGGTCCTAGAAGGCCCTAAAGGGGTCCCAAGGGAGTCTAGATGGTTCCTCGTGGTCCTAAAAGGGTCTTAGAAGGCCCTAAATGGGTCCCAGGGGGCTCTAGAGGGTTCCTCGTGGTTCTAAAAGGGTCCTAGAAGGCCCTAAAGGGGACCCAGGTGGCTCTAGAGGGTCCTTCGTGGTCTTAGAAGCGTCCGAGAAGGCCCTAAGGGTGTCCCAGGGGGCTCTAGAAGGTCCCTGGGGGCCCTAGAATGGTCCTAGAAGGCCCTAAGGAGGTCCCAGGGGGCTCTAGAGGGTTCCTGGTGGTCCTAGAAGGATTCTAGAAGGCCCTAAGTGGTTCCCAGAGGGCTCTAGAGGGTTTCTCGTTGTCCTAGAAGGGTCCTAGGAGGCTCTAAATGGGGCCCAGGGAGCTCTAGACGGTTCCTCGTGGTCCTAGGAGGATCCTAGAAGGACCTAAGTGGTTCTCAGAGGGCTCTGGATGGTTTCTTGTGGTCTTAGAATGGACCTAGAAGGCCCTAAAGTGGTCCCAGTGAACTCTAGAGGGTTCCTGGGGTTCCTAGAAGGGCCCTAGAAAGGTCTAAGAGGTTCCAGGGGGCTCTAGAGGGTCTCCGGGCACCCTAGAATAGTCCTAGAAGGCCCTAAAGGGGTCCCAGGGGGCTCTAGAGCGTTCCCCGGGGTCTTACCATGGTCCTAGAAGGCCCTAAGTGGGTCCCAGGGGGCTCTAGAAGGTTTCTCGTGGTCCTAGAAGGGTCCTAGAAAGTCCTAAAGGGGTCCAAGGGAGCTTTAGAGGGTTCCTGGTGAATCTATAAGTGTCCTAGAAAGCCCTAGAAGGGTCCCAGGGGGCTCTAGAGGTTTCCCTGTGGTCCTAGAAGGGTCCTAGAAGACCCTAAAGTGGTCCCAGGGGGCTCTAGATGGCTCCTGGTGCTCCTAGAAGGGTCCTAGAAGGCTCTAAGCTGTCCCAGGGGACTCTAGAGGGTACCTAGAGGGCCTAGAAGTGACCTAGAAGGCCCTAAAGGGGTCCCAGGGG